>NW_008236445.1:369148-430438 GCF_000691975.1 Corvus brachyrhynchos | reverse complement strand
GTGAACAAGGCTGCCCCTATTCCTTCCTGTTAGCCAATGTTTCTGCCTTCTGGGCTGAAGCGTCCTCGCACTGAAGACAGCAGCAACTGGCTCTGTTTCTGTCAGTGTGTTGAGGATCAGTGTGCCTTTTTCTGTGGGAAGCTCACAAAGAATCTGTACCTCCTAAATCCAAAAGCAATCTGACAATTTGGTAAATCTGGTAAATTGGACAAATTTGCTTTGCTACTGTGTCCACAAAATTCCACATTTATTTACACAAAATTTTAGTTTGAATATTTTATGTGGAAGGGGGATGTCAGTCCTTTGTGGAAAGTGATGTTTAGTTCCTAATTAACAATCTATGTCCTGTAATTGTAATCAACTTATTAAATGCACAGTGAGCTGAATTTTAGTGTGTGCAGACAGCGATGAAAAGAAACCATTCCCAAGTCAATTAATTCTACACGGTTTATTTCTTCCTAGGATTTAGAGTTTTGTTTTGCAGGTTTAATGTAACTATTTACAATGCTGTTAAAAATAAAATTAGTTGTGATTTAGCATGAAATTATTCTGAAAGTTCATCATGTTTTCACCAGTAACAAGACCACATATAATAAAAGCTATTAACAATCAACATTTGCCCATAGTTAGTGCACAGTGGGTATCTCCAAATATTTTTAAAGAAGTGCTATATAGCACCAAGTGGTAATTGTTGACAAATGTTAGTTTTTGTAGAAAACTTGGAAGATGGAATTTACAATGAGCGTACAGAAAACATATTTTTAAATTAACATTGATTATGGTTTCTATGAAAGGAAACATTCTTTTTTAGATTTTTTTTCTTCTTCCCTACTTATTTTTAAATTTTGTTGACAAAAACTAACTGTAGATTGCAGCTCATTTTGCAAGGGGCAGTTTTGGGACAACAAAACCTGTTTTTTAAACAAACCCCAAAAAACAAAAAAACCCTCTACAAAACCCACAAAACTAATGAAATATGTAACACGTCTAATTTTGTTCTGGAAATTGAAAAAGGTAAAAAACTGTGTAGATCTTCCTGTTGCAGAAGAGAAAGGAATCTACCAATAACTGCTATGCAGGAAAAGATGATGGAAAGAGTTCTTATTCTGTGGAAGGAAATGCTCAGAATGAGATTTTCACTTCTAAAGATCAAGATATTTGCCATGCTGCTGATGTACCCTGATGTGAAACAGAAAGCTAAGAATAAGTGGGCTGCCCCACACTGTGCAGTTCTACATTTTTGCAGGGGACTATTTATTTCTGCCAGAGGAGAAGGCTGTCAAGTCTAAGCTACCTATATGGAAATGTGGCCCTGTTAAAAAAAAAAAAGTCAATCAGACCAGATAGCTGGTCTGGGCACTGTTCAGATAAGATTTCATGTAATTCTCAAAACAGAGACCGGTCTGTGGGGAACATGCCTGAAAAAGAAGTAAAAATTGTGTAAGTTAGTACTGAAGGTGGGACAGATTTGCTGCTGAAGTGAAACACCATTACAGTGTTTTTACCTCAAAAAAAAAAAAAAAATCAAGTGCTAGAGATGACAAAACAAAACATTCCCTAAATAATATATTTTTTCCTTTCTGAAAGAGTAAGGAGCATAACAAAACATTTTGCAACAATATTGAAGTTATATCTGGCTCCAGCTGACATTAAATTTGAGACTTCAAAATGGTTAGAGTGATCTCATGTACTTGACGAAATTAATACTGCAGTAAGAGATCACAGTAGAATTTTACTACAGAACTGAATGCAACAGAAGCTGAAATATTTATTTTTTATGGGGACCTTGTCAAAGCAAAAGAAAATTTAAAAGAAACAGAAATTATTAACAGAAATTATTAGCATTTGGAAGGACCATATTTTCCACAAATTTAGTCATTGTTGTCTATAAGAATATTTCCATCTATAGAACAGTTTGCACTGTATCTTCTGGGTATCTCTCATATCTCTTTGCTAGGCTGTGTCCCACCACTCTTACAGTTAAGTCCTTGGTGTAGCTTCACAACTTCTGTGATGCTGCAGGTGTAAAAAATCAAAGGTCTGCATCTCTTCAATCCTCCCTTTGAGCTTTCAAGTTCATGTTGCCTGTATTGTGTTATACACCAGGCTGATGGGTCTTCGGCCGAAATTTAAATTATTGAAGAGGAGACGTACTTATCCTGACACATAAAAGTCTTGATCTCCCTTTTGGGTCAATGGAAAAAGAATAGGTACCTCTAAGATATAGTTCATCCTATCCCAAAGCAGATATCTAAAATAAGTCAGATGAACTAGGTCTTTAAACTGTTTGTTTTCATCTGCTTACTGTAAGAGGAGCCTGGGGCAGATAAATTCAGATATACACAAGTCAATATTTGCTTCAGTGAATGCCACTCTTGAGAAAACAAGTTAAATATACAGATACCATGTTTTCAGAAACATGGGCCTTTCAATAGTTGCCATTGTTTTCCATATTTCATTGGGAACATTGGGAGGTATTAAAAACTTCTTTACATTGTAAGATATGTTTACAGTCTATAGTATGAGCACACATGAGTAGGTTCTGCTTGTGTTCCAAGCTGTAAAAAGCCACATGACAAACCCAGCACATTTCCAAACCCCAGCTAATACACCCTGGAAAGGTTTCCTAATTTAATTCCCAAGCTGTATGAATTCTGGCAAAGAGTGAAAGAAATAGAGTTTATGTACTTGAAAATCAGGATGGAATTTGGTAGTATCCTTCCATTTCTATTTTGCAACAATGTTCTAGTTCTTAGTAGCTCAATTAGGATACTTACATTGTTTCATAATTGATTTAATGAGGAGGATGATTTAAATGCAATATGTTGAGACAAATAATTAACTACTGTGGGTTTTTTTGGAACGATGATTAATGATGCTGTCCTAGATCCAAATGCATGTTCACAATGATGCATTCATAGGGATGTGACAGGTGATAATAAATGTGTTAACATTCAACTATTGTACTCCAGTATGATCCAAGCAGGATTTCCTCTTATTACCTAGTTTACAATAAACTTTACTACAAAGCTGAAACAGGAAAGACTGCTCTGGTGATTTGTAGACTGCTGTAATTTTTGCTGTCTTGAAACCCGTAATTTTATAAATTCCATCTTCCACCAAAGTGAGTTTTGAGCTAATGTACTTTAAGAGACCTAAAAGGAGATTTGCCCTGAAGGTCTTTAGCTGCACAAATGGCACAATATGCATTTGTTTTAATGCATTTAGTGCTCCTTGTCACACAACATGCATAATTACCAATACTGTGCTCAGTGGAGCCTCTTCCTGTCTTCTATCTAAAGCCAGTATTTTCGAGCTTTGCATGGGAGATTTAGAGTTACAGGGGAGCCAGGGTGTTATCTTGGTTGGATCAGGGCTCTCACTTGTCTTGTCTTCTTTTAAACTCTTAAAATCATTTGAGAATGACATGGTGATCCAACACTAATAAAATCTTCCAAGAAGTCATGGGGAGTTTTCTTGTTTCATTTCTTGTTTCTCCATCAGCAGATCCAGGATAAAGTTTCGAGGTTAAGTGCTGGTCTGCATGGAAGGAGATAGTACCTGAGGGTGGTTGTGTTGGCTAGAGAGGACAAAAAGTATGAAGAATAAAATACAGATACAGAAGCATTTATTTAATGTCTAGTTGCTGTAAACAGGCAGATGAGTCTGTTGTTTGGGAAGTAATTACGCTGATTAACAAAATGTGAGGTTTGTGAAGCTGCAAACAGTTGATAATTTTCCTTAGAATACAAAAGAGTTCGTCTCAAAAATATTTTGGTTAATTAGTGCTTGATGATATTTCTGGCTCTGTGGAAGCTTGGTTTTCACAATGAAATTAATTTTCCCTTTCCATTTATTAACATATCTACACACTATTTAATTATATATACTCACAAAAATATGGTGCATATCTGTGAGCAGGCTCAAGGCCCAGCTTTTGAAAGAATGCTTGATACCCATATGAATGCAGTTGAATTGTATAATAATGCCTATATACTTTAAAGACGTGCACTGTAGCCAAAACATGACTGCTTGCATTCCTCATTTCACTTAAGTGGCTTTTCGTATGAAAAGGTTTTGTTTGTATTCCTGCAGTTGGTAAAAAAAAGGAGCTCCATGCCAAAAAAAAAGCCCCTAAAACACCGTGAAAAAGGTCCTGAAAAGATCTCTGCCACCTGTTTTAGTTCAGATATTAAACTAAATTTTAAAATACTTAACAAGCCTCTAGAATTTAACATCACCAGTTTACAGCTCAGGAACTTGTGATTCTGAGGGGTGAAGCCTCTTTGCGCAAGCAAGGAAATGCCAGAAAAGTAACTGCACAGTGTAACCATTTAAAGAACAAATGTGCAAAAGTGACATTTTATCTCTTCTTTCAGGAATCTGTAGAGTCAAACTGAAGCAATATGGTCCACCACAATTTACTTGGTTTATTTACTCACTACTGTAAAATTCCTAGTGCAGTTCTTGTTGGATTTCCTCAGGAATGTAGAGTTCAAATATACTAGAGAAGCACAAACGCAGTCTTGAGTAACTTCAGTCAGTTTTCTCAAAATTTTTTAAAGCAACTTTAGTTGATTTTTTCTGCAACTCTAAAACCTGCTGATTTCAGTTTAATTCTGTTAAATTTTTGCATTCCTCTGCAATCTCACAAACACATCACAATCACTGTAAATGTTTTCACATTGAAATTAAAGATGTAAATGAAGTGCTTCGGTTTCTGTCTGGTTTTAGTTACAATGTCTGTTTGTTGACATCTCACATGAAGGCCTGCTGTGTCTCTGGCTCTGTCTACTTCATTTCCCCTCTAATTAGGCTTTGCCCTCAATTAAGTTAATGATGCAACTTTTCCTATAGATCATTTGCCCCTTCAATCAATTAGCGGAATATGAAGGGTGCATCCCTCTTTGGCTTTGGATTTGCTTGCCTCAGGGCAGTGTTCAGTTCACAGAAGTACTTAGGCAAAGCAAGCTGTTTGCTCTGAAATATACAACCTGACTAAATTAGAGCTCACAGAAGTATGATCTTGATTAAAACAGAGGAACCAACCAACCAAAAAAATCTCCAAACCCCAAAAATAGACAAACCTCAGTTATTTATGACAGTATTGAAATAGCTACAGCAATCTGGAGCACCAGAGAAATTACAGAAATTCATCAGATATTAAATGGCAAATATTTTGAGTGCATGCATTCACGGCCAAAAGAAGAGCAAGACTAAGCAGTGGCTCCCCACATGCTCTTTCTTCTAGATTCCTGCCTTCCTTAGGTCCCATCACTGATTCTTGTGATAAGATCCTCCCTTTCCTGAATATTTTTTGACCTCCTTCTCAGGAAACTGCTCAGTTGGCAAAACTTATCAGCAGAAAACTGTCCTCAATGTCCTGTGCTACCACCTGCTGCTCCCCTGTGAGCTGGGTTCATTACCACATCCCATTGGATTTCCCATGGTCAAAATCAGTCCATCCCTGGTGTGGTGTAAGCCCATCTTGCTATCCTAACACAGTCATGGGTTTGTTGCTCATGCTTGCTCTTTTAGCTTCACCATCCAGTGCACTTCCAAATGCAGCCCATCTCATGTTTTCCTTACAGGTTCTTATTTTTTAAGTCTCACCAAAAGAATATTTGTCTGCATTGGTTAGCTCCACATCATTACTCTACCCTTCATTTCCTTGCTTTTCAACCTCATTTCTCCTCTTTCCCTGTCTTTTTTGTCTAAAACTTTACTATGAAGTAGTTATATATATTATTCAATCATACTTACCATTTCTGCAATATATTCTGCCTCTTATCACTTTTGTAAATTTCCTTTTTCCTCTTGAGGAAGCAAAATAAGCCCTGCATCCCCTCCTTTGAAGTCTATATGCCATACATCAGCTCATTTCTTCTTATTTACAGTCTGTTTGCTTCACAGACTTAGCTTCGGTGATAAAAGAAGGTGTGATTTTTACCTTCAGGTAACTAACAAGCAGGAGCTGTCCTGAGGTGAAAACAAAGTAAAGATCAAAGCCTTTTAGTCTTACCACAAGGTAAACTTGCTGAGGTCAGCCATACACTTTGGCCAGGAGCTGACCTCAGCAAGTTTACCTGGTGGTAAAATGACAGAGACTGCTCTTCACTGTGTTTTCATACAGGAATCTACTGTGCCTTTTAATTATTTGGTGTAAAAAAATATTACCTCTTTCATTAGGCAAAGGAAACCCTTCTCTTTTTCCTTTTTCTTAGTCATATCTCTTAAACTGCATATGACATAACTCTCTTTACTCAGAAAAAAAACCTTTATTTATAATAATCCTCTTTCTAAAACCAGATAACTCCTAACTAGCCCTGCCTTTTTTTTTTTTTTTCTCAGTTGCTGACCACCAGTTTGTTTGGATTCATTGTCTGGTTTGGAAGACAATCTTTGGGTGAAGTGATCTGCCTTGGTCTGTGCTTGCTCACAACTATGCCCACAATCCCCCTTAAATACAAATGATCCTTAGGACAATGGAGAAAAGAGGTCCTTGCTTAAAGGCTTCTCTTTTAGCACTAGCTAAAAATAGAATGTTCACAACGTCTAATACCTGCTATTAAATATTTCTTTTTAAAAAAGAACCCAGTAACTCGTAGTTACAGTGGGAAGATGCACTGAGGAATCTTGAAATATGAAGATTGTAGACACCACAAAGGCAGCTCTAGTGAGGTGAACCCAGCAGCAAACAGGGAAGATTCTTACCTTGGAGATGCTGGGACACATTCCAACCAGGACTTTATAAACCTGAGGAAAAGCCTCCTGAATCTTAATTTAGCCATGGTGAATTCAACCTAGGTATCAGCATATGCTAGCACCAAGCCTAGCAGTGCAGCACAGCAGAACAGGAAGCTTTCTTCACCTGCCCAACAGCCCCTGCCAAGATGCTTCATCAATTAGAAAGCATCAGGATTTCCACTGAACAGAAATATTTTATACTGACAGATGGCAGAGTTGTGTTTTACGTTTGATTGTATAGCCTGAAGAAGAAGAAAAAAAGAAAAAAAAAAGCCTTAGACTGTATTTCAGAACAGAAAATCAAAAGAAGTTTTATAGTATCCTTATTATCCAGCTTCTCTCACACCCTCTTACCTCTCCTGGACATAAACATATCCATCTTCAAAACTGAGCATTGTGTAAATGGCTCACTCTGCCTTTCAGTACTCAAATGACATTCTGACCCTGCACAATTACCCTATGCAAACAGGCAAATCTAAATTATACCCATTTTACTAAGGGGGGCAGTAAAAATACGTCACAGAAGATAACTCATCTGAGACCCCACAGCAGGTTGTTTTCAGCACCACCATGAGCCCAGAACTACCGTTGCCTGCCTGTATCCAATCCCCTGTGCAACTTATACCGTAGGATTCTATAATGGTTTCAGTTGAAAGGGACCTTAAAGATCATCTGGTTCCGAGCCTCCCACAAGGACACCAGGGGAGGGACACCATGTGAGTGCTTCAACTCAATTCAGTTTAGAAATGCGATAAACTTGGGGTTTTTTCCTTTTTTTTTTTTTTTTAGAAATGTAAATTAAGCATTACTGAGGGTCTGTATGTACCCTTTTGAGTTGTACATAGAATGATGTCTGACTCCTCTGAACTGTTTGGCTCCATTCCTTTGCCACCTTTGCAGCACACATTTGAGTACACTCCTAAGCATACAACGTGTGTGCAAAGTTCACTTCGATATAGCAAAACATTCTTCCAATGGTAAGGGTGTTATCACTCTGTTGGTTTAAATCTAATTTGCTTGTCAAGAGACAAGCAAAGGAAGAGAATGTTTTACCATGTTTTGAATAAGCAGATAGCCAAAGGCTCTTCTTTTCAGATAAATAGGAAAGAGGTAATTTATTTATTTAATAGACGTAGTTAAAAAAGGTCATTTTTATAAAGCAAGTGTGTCTTTAAATTATACTAAACATACAGTATTTGTTCCTATCATAGTTCATGATATAGCTGTACAAAAAATGACAAGGGCATGTTCTTAACATTTATACACTGCCCACAGATTTCTTAAGGGAAATTGAATAAAATGCAGGGCAGCATATAAAACTGGATGCCTTGAATCAGCAATTTGAGAGGAACCAATATCATGTAGCATGTATTTGTATGTGTATTTGACACATCACGTCCTTGGAAACACAGCATTTTGATGAACAGATGTTTACCACCTGAGCCACTAGCTGTTTTAATGAGTTGGGTAAGCAATAAAGATAATGCAATCACAGTAACTGTTAAACATTTAAAGCAATGGGGTTGGAATGGTAAAGGATAGGATTCATGTCAACCAAAATAAGGTATCAAGTCTGAGTTGGATTTTTTTAGGCTCTTTATGTCACAAGGGAAATGATGGACATCTCCAAAGGGCAGATCATGACTTTGTAACACCAATGACTAAGAGTGTTGGAAAGAATTGCCCGGTGAAGGTGGCTTTTTTTCTTGATTGGTTATTGAGCCCCCTAAGTGACTAGACCAAGATCCTTCTTTCCACATGGCTTTCAGCAGCAGAAATTCAGCTCTGATCCTGCAAGAGCTAAACTCATACAAATATAAGCACTTGGCTAATCCTAGCAAAGTGGAGGATCATCTTGGAGCACTTACAGTCTAACATGTATGACTGATTGCCTATTTAGAGAATAAAATAAGTCTTCATCAACATATTCTGAGAGTCTGGCTTGCCATACCTATCTAGAAACTCAAACATATCTGTGATTTTCTAATTTTATGATGTGGAGTCTAACTGGAAAAAAAAAGATAATCAGTTGCATAGACATGATCTTTTTAATTTTTAGTAGCATAGAAACCTTTGATCTGAGTAAGAATCTGTTTGAAATAACTTTAAGGCTGGATTTTTTTTATCTAATCTACTCTGGAAAAGCAAGAAAATTGAGTTCTCACAAGCACACACTTGAAAGCAAATTTTGCTTATAATATGGTACAGCTCTCTTCAGAAAACAACTATGTGGACACGGTGGGAAGGACCAAAAGTAAACTTTTGCATTAGTTATATTGCATCAAAAGAAAGAAAGCAATCTGTAACATGATGGATGTTCAACCAGGTAGAGAATGGTCAACTCCGCTTTCCACCTGCTTTTATCCAATGCTATGATGTAGGAAATTATCTGCCAATGATGGAGCATATACTTCTTGGAGGAGTACATTTTATCAATTAATCTTGGTGACATTTTTATGTCATTTCATTGCACTGGTTTTAGCATACATCAAGAAATCAAAAATTTATTGTGTTACAGCTTTCAGATGCAAATGGCAAGAGGATTCCACTACTAAAATTAATGAGAAGGAATGCTGAAGTCTTAAAAAAAACCCCTATTTCAGCAATTTTCTTCATATTTCTTTATATTTGAATGATTCCTTCCTCTTACAGAAAGGAAACAGAAAGAAGAAGAGTGAAAGGGTATGTATAAAGAAAAGAAAGTGGATAAAGATTGAGGAAAACCTCCACCATAGGACTATGTCTGTATGAAAGCTTTTGTAATTGAGAGAAAAAAGTGCATTTCCTCCCTCAAAATAACCGAACGATCTCACATTAAAAATTAATAAATAAATAAACAACAGGAATCTATTTCCATCAAGCAAAATTTGAAAGTTTTATTGATTCAAATAAATTCAAAACATTTGATGAGTAAGGAATGTGATAGCTGATCTCTTGTCCCAGTACAAAGGCCCTAAGGTTGAAATAGCTTTCCTCCTCCTGAGCTATTCTCTCATCTGTGTAAGGAGTATTTAATTTCAATGATCTTGCTTTGTTTTATTTCTCTCAATAATCATAAGATTCCCTCTGTTTTTCCCTTTGCCTTCCTTTCAAGAGGAGAGATGGGCTTTCTCTCTCAGCTAGACAAGTCAGAGTTCTCTACTTGCTTTTCTTCTTTCCTAATGCCTCAAAGAGTGCTCATTAAAAAAATTAATAATCACTTTCCTGTGGAACGGGGAGTTGGAAAAAAGAAAAGAAGGAGTTTTTGAAAATTGAGCTGTAATATATTTGAGATTATTTCTTCAAATTCTGTTGCTTTATCTGTGGAGAAGTAACTCTTTGTCTATCACGTATGTCAATGCAACATTGTCTCCAGAGCCAGAGACATGATCTGTGTTGTCTGGACAGGGGAACCTGAACACTGAACACCAGCATCACTGGTGAAGAAGGCTCCCACTGTGCTTTGTGCTGCTGTGTACTACACCACACATCAGAAAGCCTAAGACTTGTCAGTGACATCCTTCACCTCCCCCAGGTAGATTCCACTGGGGAAACTGTGCAGAGGTGACAGAGTGTACAGATCACAATAGTTAGGAAAGACTCTGTATAGAAGAGGACACTGATAATGGGTGTCTGCAAACCATAATGAATACAAAAAGAAACACAAGTTGAGAGAACAACTTTGATGTTGCAAAGAGGTAATGTTTGTGATTTGGGTTTTTTTTCCTTTTTTAAAAACTTTTCCTCTTTCCATCATATCCACATGTGTCTTGTCTGGATTTTGTTTCAGTCAGCTATTTGGCACCTATCTGCACATTTCAGCAGTTTACAGTTCTGTATTCCTTTCTGCAGCCTTGCTCTGTGTGACTGATGACTGATGTCCAAGTCCTGAACTGTCTAAGGACTCCTGTGTCAGTAATTCTGGACTAACTCCTATGATGCAGGCAGCAGGCTATATTTTTCATTATAGCCCCTAAAAACCAGAACGGCATCATTTAAAATGGAAAATAATAACTAGATACATATTTTCCAACAGCTGCAAGTAGACAAGTAAAAAAGTTTTTTTTACTTGAAAGTGACAAAAATTTTTTTACTTGCAAGCTGCAAGTAAGAAACTATTTTCTTCCATATGTTTGAACTCTAGGAAAAGGTTGGTTGCAATGGGGCAAAGTGAGGAAAAACTGGAACAGCATCAGTGCCCAGAGCCTCAGTAGGGCTCTTGTTCTCAAGCACTGAAAATTGTGTTTTCCAAAAAGTTTCCTGTTCAAACAAGTGTAATCCTTAGCCACCACACTTCCTTTTTAAAAAGATTGAAAGGTTGTAGGCCTGCACAGAAATTATTCACTTTTTTCAAGCTGTCTGGCTGAGAAGAAAGGGCGGTTTACAATTCCCTTGAACAGTGGTCATTGAGCTTATGAATTATCTGTGGGCAGATTTGAAACAATAATTTATATAGCTGTTTAAGAGAGCAAAGACCACTTACAAGGGAAAATTAGTATTCATTTAGAAGTGTATATTGTCAAGCTTATTTAAAGTATTTTATTTAGTATTGTCAGGGTACATTCACTCTGAAACATTCATAAAGATCTTTCTCATGAATCAGAAGAAAATGGAGGGAGTTTCTTTTTATTCTTGTTGGGTTGCTACGATTCCAGTTCCACTTACACATTTTTTGTTGCATATCAGAAAGGCATAAAGATGCTTCAGTGTAAGAACAACAGTAAAAGAAATTTTTGAACAGTTTTTTTTCCCCTCCAGACCTCTCTGTTCTTACAAGAATGTCACCAGGAAAGATTAAACACACAGCTTTGAGGAAAATGCATGCAAACTTGATAGCTGGATTTAAAGAAGAAATCAGTCACAAACTATATGGAGAATACTGAAATTTTTTAGGCACTTGTTGAATGAATTTTTTTTAAGTTTGTACAGAACTGTAAAGAGAAAACAATACCAATATAAATGTTCCCTAAAGTATTGTTCATTACATTTTCAGGACAGTTGAGGAGGTATCATTGTGAGGCAAAGCATATTTTTAGTTTAGGAAGAGTCATGATGGTAACCTTTGATCTTTATTTCCTACAGTTAATACCATAATAATTCCTTTTATCTCATCTTGTATGTACCCATTCCTAGGACTTAAAGCCAGTGGTTGTGCAAGAAGTTATTTGTAGTTGAAATTAAGTACTTGGATGATAAATCAAGAGGTTTTTCTACAATACTAACTTGTGATATATCATTTTTATGCTGTTTTGCTGTCTCCAGTACTGCACCAACTCCAGTTCATACCAGCATATAAAAGACGATGTATGAGCTACTGTCTGCTTATTTATTAAATTGCAACCTTTTGGAAGAAGAAGGCCATTTTTTGTATGTCTGTGTGGCACTAAGCACAATCTGCGTATTGTAGTAGCAAGTAAAGGGAAATAAACAAAAGTGAAATGAAAGAAAGACTGACAAGTTTTAGTTGGAAAAAAACCCCCGGTTTTCCCTAAACTGGAAAACTACTTAGTGGGATCAACCTCATCCAACTTTCATCTTACCTTAAAAGAGTTGTATCTAAAATATGTCAGCAAAATCACTGTCTGGGAATGTTGCCTTTTTGACAATAAAAGGAGCCTAAAATGACTAGGTTAGATGTAGACATCAATATTATAGATAAGGAAATGCTTCCTAATCTAAATTATTCCCTACAGACCACATAGAAGTTTTAATGTTAAGATGCTGAAATTAAAATAGTTTCTTTATGGTACTTGTGGTCCATCAAGCCTGATTACCAGAAATGCCAAATGTTCAAAATTCCTTCATATTTCAGAATTTAACTGTGTAAAGTCAGTATAAAAATCAGTCTCATTAGGGACCTTTTAAAATGAGATGTACACACGTGCTCAAGGGCAGCTTGAAGGACAAGACTGTAATCAGGAGTGATTTGGCTACAGTGACAGCAGTTTGTTGCAACACTGATCAGGAAGAGGAAAGGGATGTGGAAAGGGGCTGTCTAACTACCTGGCCACTTTGCCATCATGAGACATGAACAATTCTTCAACATTATAGTAGCACAATGCTCTCTTTCCTCTCCCTCTACTCTTCCCACTTCCCTCCCAACAGGGGAATTTTTCTCCTGCATGGGTAGTATCAGTTATCCTGTTTACAACAGTGAGCTTTAGATAGTTTCCATCATTATTCATTTAAATAGATTCTAAACTGGAGAGAAAAATAAAACTAAACACATCTATAGACAGGGTTGTCTCTAGAATGCATTTTTATGATAAAGGGTAAGCACATAGAAATAGTCCTTAGAACATGAGAAACATAATTACAGTTCATGTACATAATTTATCTTCTCTCTTGCGCTTTGATAACTTACTATAGTCAATAAAGCCATTTTGCCTTTCTGTGAATACAAGTCTGATATATAACAGTGAATTATCCTTCCAGAATAAGAATGCAATCAAAATCAATGTAATGCCTGATTAATAACACAAAAAGTTGTCCAGCAGCCAAAACAGTCTCAGTGAGTCCATACATATACTGCGTGTATATATAGAGAAAGACATATGTAGATACACATACTCGCCTATTACTCTTATCATATTTGTTCCTGTTAAAAAATTTATGAGTCAGTACAGGAACAAATGGACAAGCGGAAGAGATAAATCAAATAAAAACATGAAATGTGTTTCTTGTACAGCTAACTATGCACAGTTAGAAATTACACATATTTCTCAGAAAGGGCCATACACAACCCATGTCAGATATAACATTGACATCTATACAAGTTTTGAACAAAAAATAGAAGTAGATGGCAACTAATGTGAACCACATTTGTTCTTGGTCATATTTGCAGTGCCATTTTGATTCAGTCCTGAATATAAACTATGTGTAAAGAATTGTTTTAACTAAGTATGGATCAAAGGTTGAATTTTGCAAACTTTCACAGCAGAATAGTGCTACTGATAGGCACCTGATCCTGCTTAACTCGAAGTGCAAGGCAAGCCCTATGTCCACAGGAGTTTCCTTAGCAGTAGGTTTAGGCATCCTAAATTTAAATCAAAAGTGAAAAGGTGCTTTGGAAAAATTCTTCCCCTGATGAATTTCTCTCTCATGTCAAAGTAATGTTAAGTCCAGGACTAATTTGTTGTGATATTGTGATGTAATATTTCCCTTGGCTTGTGTCCCTTTTTATTTAATTAAATGTCATCAAAGATTTCACTGTCAGACTAAAACATTTGTATTCTATTTTTTTATATCTTAATGGAGCCAGTGAAGAAATAAAAAGTGGAAGTGCCATAAGGAGTGCTTTCTTCCAAACATTTTATGGCTGTGGACTGTCTGTAGGTAATTTAATATACTCTTTGCCTTTCTTGGTATATTGTGTACTAAAAGATCACCAAGATTAATTTAGATTCAAATGAAATATTGGATCCAAACCCATTTTTGTTGTTCTGTTTCCATTCCTTGCATTATATGATTAACTTGTGCATTGTTGATTTGCATGTAAGTCAACCTATTTCAATTCAACTCCACTGTCTTAATGGAGGCAGAAAGAGAGGAGGCTTTCACTCAGCTGCACAATCTGGTTTTCTTTTATCCTCTCCAGGATTTACTGGAGGTATGTGTTTGCAGCTAGAACAAGCTTTGCAGAGATACAGCATAAAGCAAACAGCGTGTGCTTCCTCACATCGCCCTGCTGGCATGTTTTAACTCAGGGGTAACATAACCAGTATTGAGGAGATCACTGTTTTACACCTGGGGCTGCCTGTTGGAACCATCAGAAGGTGCGCCAAGTGACATCCACTGTCCCACCACACAGACACCCTTCCACTGAGATCACTGTGACACTACCTCCTTTCGTCACTCTGTAAACCAAGCCTTACAAGATTCGTATTCTGGATTTGAACTGGCTACCAAGTACTAAAATATGTTTTGTTAACATTACTGATCTCACAGGTGCTATTGCATGTTGGAAAATGGTGGCTTTAAATTGGCCCTTTGAGTACCATGGGAGGAAGAGTTTTAGCTGTTGTATACAGCTGTGACAAGACAATACTCTAGAATATTTAATAGGGTGACTGTGCCCTTGTGATAAAAACACTTGTAAGTAATGAGGAAAGCAGAGAAAATTTGCCTTCACAAATCTAGTACTACTCTTAGCCCATGTTACTTTTGATGAGATCAGATGCCTTCACATGAGCTGTTCTTAATTAAAACGAGCTCAGCAAAAATGGGGAATTATTAGGGGTAACAAGAAAAAAACCCGGAATGTTATTTGTACTTAGGGACAAACAAGGTAAGATTAACTGATTCCCAGGGAATAAAATTTGTCTTGACCCCAACCAGCATGTTCCTGGTTCCCCTTCTCTGCACTCCTTCCTACTGTCATCTCACAGACTCCATCGCCTCATTTTGAAGTCAGGAACCTGCAGCTCACTTGCTAAAGAAAAGAAAATGGGTTCTCTGGTGATGGGTAATGAAGAAAACCATGATATCGGCTGGCATTCATGGCAGCCTCAGTAGGGTAAAGGAGTAGATGTGGAGGGCAGGGAAAGGGAAGTAGAATGAGAAGGAGGTAGTACTGACCACAAAGAAAACTGTAACATCAGCAAGGAAGAGTGTTGGCACGCTCTATTTTCCAAAATGAAAAATAAAAAGAAAGATAAGTAAAAATATTTCAATTTCATCAGACAGATTAGATGTCAGTGGCATAGGTGAATGCTGGCCTAGCATTTATACCTTGAATGTCTGTGGATTCAATTTACCCTTTTTTTAAAAGATCTTGAAATCTTCTACACTGAGAAACAAATCCACATGAATATTGCTTAGAGACTCAACATTCAGGAAATATGAAAATGAACAAAGGTACAGACTGTGTTGTTTTATTTTGCATTAAATGTTCAATGTCCCTATTAATGACAAAACATAAAGTGACATTAAATTTAATGTGAGAAATGTCAAAATTTAACAACAGAATTCAAGACATTAAGATTTTTGTAAACATGAATGGATTCAGGCCTGTATTTTCTGTATCTGTCACATTATTCATGAGCTCAGTCTCATGGACTGTTTACATGAGCAAATGTGCATATGTGTGTAAGCATTTAGAGAACAGAAGCCATTACCAATCAAAGTTTCCAGCAAGAGGAGTTTTATACTTCTGGAGAAACTAACTCAAACAGAACAGTGCACTTTGATGGCTTGGTTCAGACAGATGAGTGATTCAGAGCATCTTTTATTTATTTATTTTCCTCCTGGTATTCAGTAAATATAGCTGGGCAATTAGCAACAGTTAAATAGCTACAACATTACCAGCACTGAATAATTTACTAATTGGCAGAACAATTCCCATCTCTTCCATTTGACCGGATATTTATTTTATGTGTGTGCTTGATATGCAATATTTACTCCTGATAAGTTGGGGAGGCAAGTGTATTTGCTTTTGCTAAATCAGGAGTAGCAAAACTTGTGGTTGAAGTTATGATCATTATAAATATGACATTGAAAATTGAAATAGAAAAACACTCCCATACTTTTTTTGTCAAATGTAAGATGCCATTTGTGCTCTACACTTTTTAATCATGATTATTAGCTACCCAATGAAAAAGATTAATGTTGTAGGTCTCAAAAAGTTCTTCAAAGCCTTTTTATCCATCTGTTAACTTTTATTGCAGCTTTTTTGCTAAGGTAATTTAAAACATTTTGCAACATTTTTCCTCTTACCTTTTTTCCTCTTAAACAAAAATAAGAATTTAAAAGTGAAATTCTACAAAAGGGCTAAAATGATGAGCTCTTTGTAAGAATACATTTGTAATACAATTTCTCCTGTTTTTATAACATGGGCAACCTATATTCTGTTTGTGTGGTTTTCAAATAGGAAACTTCTATTTTCCTCATTTGGTATGAAAACAGTATCAAAGTAACACGGTTTGTTCTCAATTTCTTTGCACTATCTGATCTTCATAAGTAATCTATAAAGACTTAAGCCATAGGACATGCAGGATACTCAAGTTACAAGCGCCCTAGGGTCTTAAGAGATTTTGTCTGTGTCATACTTTAGAGTTGAAACAGGGAACATATGAAGCTTAGTGATTTAAGTCTTTCAGTTCTGGCATTTTAAAGGTAGCAGTGCCATTATGAGTAGGAAAACCATTTTATCTGCCTTCTTACATTAAGATTTATTTACCATTGTTATCTATGTCCTGCATTGCTGGTCACACTGATAATACCCCATATAGAAAGAATTCTAAGTAAATCAAGTCTGATGGAGTTCTATCCAAATAAATGGATGTCTCTTCTTTTTAACATTAAAATATGATGGCATCAATCAGGAACAAGCTTAAAATATTTTTAAAAAAATATAAAATAAAAAATAATTCAGCAGTGATGGAAAGTTGTTCTGAGAAAAACAGCAAGCAAAACTTTTTTTAAAAATAATACCTTGAAGCGTTTATTGGTTTCAATGGAAGAAAAGCAGAAGTTTGACTATTTCTCCAGTTGTAGATGAATGTACCTGAGAGGCTTGAAAATGTACATCACAGTGAGAAGCCCAGATGGTACAAATCAGCATGGTTATTGAAGCTGGTGGAATGATAGGAGGGTTTCTCATCCTCTGCATCTGGCCCTCCTACAAAGTGAACAGCTGATGATTCAAAAGGTACAGAACATTTGTACAAGCGAGGGAGACACCTTCCGTGTGCATCTTGTTAAAAGTTCGTGGCTTTGATTAAAGTGAATTCAGTGTCTGCCTGACAGGCAAGACTGACAGAACAGGAAACCGATGTCTTCCATTAGCCCCAGAGTAGATAAAAGCAAAGGCAGGAAGATGCAGCTCCCCCCACTCAGGAAGTGTTTCCTTCAGGACAGAGCAAGCCATTAGCTTTCAAAGGTTTTCACTCCTTGTGATGAGAATGTTGAACATCAGACCAGTCATACATTAATGTCTGTTTATCCCAGTATGCTTGTTTTGGGTTTTTTTTTGGTGTTTTTTTGTTTGTTTGTTTGTTTTTGTTTTTTGGTGGTTTTTTTGTTTGTTTGTTTGTTTTTTGTTTTTTTTTTTTTTTGGTTTTTTTTTGCTCCTAGGAGATGTTTATAAAAGAGGCAAGGAATGCAGGTAGAAAGAAAGCCAACCCCTTGGCTTCTGGCAACCAGCAGTTTACAGACTTTCTTTGCTAGACACAGCATCTATGCTGCCAATAATGTATGGGACTATCCCACATGTCCATCTTGTAAACTTGTGATTTTAGGATATTTCAGAATATAAACAAACACAGCTGAACCAACCACCACTTTATAGTATATAAATGATTCAGCTTTATAGCATGGTTTTATTCCCTGATAACTATTACTCAATTCTGAATCCGGTAGGGCCAGTAGGGTCTCTTGCATAGTCTATTCTTGTCAGTACTCTGGGTATCTAGGAGATTTGGGGACAGAGAAGCTTGCTATAAATAGAAAGTTTATTGGTCTCCAAATGAGGAGAAGATCAAGCTCTGCCTGATTTCTTATATCCAGCTTTCTAGAGCATATACAAGATACTAGAGGTAAGCCAAACTGGTCCAAAAATTTTGGTATATTTACAAGTCTAAGAAAGGGAAGATTTTTCATTTTGAAATGCTGTTTACCATTATCTCTGGATTTTTTTATGCATAACAAGAATTCTGCAATAACTTGGGAAAAAAATTTGAAACCCTGTTAACAGCAATAAAAGCCTGCTCTTACTTCTTTGGCATTTAAAACCTAATTTTAATCAGGTGTTTTCTACACAGGGTTTTGGGTTTTTTGATGTGTCTAGGAGGTTAGAGGATAACACATGCCATTCTAAGAGGGCATTATGAATGTGAAAGCTAACAGATTTTAAAATGGAATTTAACAGTCCTTTGATTTGCTATCTTCTTCTGACTCTTTCAGCCAAGTTTTGTGTGTTTACTACTTCTGTCATCTGGAGTGTTCTCCATGGTTTTTTTCCCTTTCTTTGTTATCATGTGCAACACTAGCACAAACAACCACAGCAAAGAAACAAGGACTTTTGCCCATGAAATGCAGTCCAAGTTAGACACAGTATCATAAATAAATAGAGCAGGACCAGTAACTGAGGAACCAAGGAAATCAATGACAGAAAAAGGAAAACAGCACTTTTCTTCTTGCATGTACACTGTAAATATTTATTTTGGTCTTTTTTCCCTGATACAATCACAGGTGTGAGGAGAAGTGGTTGGTGCCAACCTAGAGCATATTGACAGAAGGGTAGCTGCTGAAAGTGGGGCTTTAAGGAGGAATCTTAAGGAGGCAAGCCAGCACTGTGGGGGCTGAGACACATGTGATTTACAATATTAATTGCAGGACTTAAAGTAATGACTGTGGAAGCTGTGCTGAAACCACTGGGCCAGGAAGAGGTTTGTGACATTGAGCTCCCTGATGCCACAGACACACCATTGTGCACTGGCTGCTTCCCAGCATGCAACCACCAGCACCACCAGCGCCTTGGAGGAGGAAACAGTGAAGGTACAAGGTGGAAAAAGCCCCCTCCGAGGGTCTTAGTGATTATACCCAGAGGGGTAGGGGAAGGGGAAGAGAGAGGCTGAAACAGAGGTGGGTGGGTGATGATTCAGAGCCTACCAACTGAGTCCCCGATGAAAATGAAATTTGACTTCTGCCAGTGTGGCTGTAAATGAGCTCACTTTTGGACATATTTGGATGCCTCTTCTCACTGCAGACCAGAGGGTATTCCTGAGGGAAGGAAGGAATTTAACATGTCTGGCCTTGCACTTCTATAATACTTGGATGTCTCAGACACGCATGCTTTTCAGGATGTTAACGTTGCTAGCAATATAATGTTGCTAATACAGTATTACTCAAAAAAACCTCAAACAAAAACAAACAAACAAACAACAATCAACCAAAAAAACCCCACCAACAAAAACCTCCACAACTGAAAAAACCCCAAACCTTTGGAAGTTTAATATTCTCACTGATACATGAGGACTACAGAAGATATAAATTTAAGATATAGGTGTCAATGCCAAGATACAAATGTGGAAGACTGCAAAATATTGATGTGGGAAACCTTCTGAGGACTTCAGATGTTGAAAATGAAGTGGGCAGGAAGAGTAAGTTAATTGTACTTGGTGTTTTCTGAAGAACATTTTATAAAATAAACATAATAAAAATATTGCTCCTACCAAAGCATTAAATAAATAACCTTTACAACCATCTGAACTTCAAACTGGCCACCAGCAATGTGGGATATCACAGTTCATTTTTTGTATGGCGGATGGTATATTTTTTTTTATTTTCATGAAACACATACACACACCTCCACATACATGTGCCCTTAAAATAGAAATGCTATCCATGAACCGTATACACCTGCTTCTCAAAACAGAAATTCTCAAGAAAGGAATGGAAACTGGAACTCTCCACATCCTAATTGTTTGATATTTCTTGATTGTTTCATAAATACATTTATATATAATATATTAATACATAGTTCTAAATACAACTCATATACCACACAAATGTAAGACTTCCTCTGTTTACTGTAATTATTTACTGTAATACCAGTGTAAGACATAGATTCCCTTAAAGTCATCAAATAATTTATGTTTTGACATTGAATTGTATCAATAATGCTAGAAGAGCTTCTGCCTCTGCATTCTCCCTTTTAACAAATCTCAAATGACATCCCATGTTATGCTTTTGCTCTTATAAACAATGAAATCTTATGTTCATGTATATTCGTAGTTCTCTGTCAAAGGAAAATTTCTCATTGATGGAAGAATTTACTATCAGACTTGCTTCTAGTATTTCAAGCCCGTTACTAATCCAACCAATTACTCTGCATGTAAACTCTAACAGGCACCTGATTAGACATTAGTCTAATATTTCTTATTTTTCCCAGTTTCTTTTGCATAGGATGTAAGACATTCTCCTAAATGAACTTTGATGCCATGTTTAATTGAAAACCAGCAGAGGTAGATGTGATTGGGAACCATTTCGCAGAATATAGACATCAGTATCTCAATCACCATAAATCATAGTGTAAATATAGTTAACATCTGAAGTAGTCCCTCTGTGCTCTCATTTTTGTCCAATGAAATAAAATAAGCATTTCTAGAGTATGATTCATCCCATCCTAAAATAGATGATGAAAATAGGACAAATGACTCTTATCCTTAATGCACCTTTTTCTCTCTCTTCCCTGTAAAGGGAATCTTAGGTGACTGCCTCACACAGATATCTGAATTTTGTGAATCCCACCTTGTCTAGCTTACCAGAGATGTTTATGGGTCAGAATAAGGCTTATTTATTTAAATCCTGAAAATTGTGGAAATTCTTCAAGAGGTCTAGGCAATAATATATGTGGGTGTCTCAGAGCAATTTATTTACAATCTTCATATCATACCTCTGTTCCTTTGAGCTCACTGTGATTGCAGCTTTGCTGTTAAAACAGCTGCATAGAAAGTAAGGAAAGAAGTAGGCCAGTCGTGAATCTCCTAGTCCATCCTAAACTGAGTATTTCAGAAGGGAATTCAGATCAAATTAATCTGAGATACAATCCTTTTCTTTTTCTTTCACAAGATAATTGTACAATGTTCCCCCAAATTCTGTGGCCCATGAACTGATTTACACTTTCAGGGGCTAAGAATCGACATCTTTAACAATGTCGTGATGTGTTTTTACTACAGTGCCAGTAAGTTTACACGAATGTTTTACATGGCTTTAGCAAAGGATTTGCTCTTTTAATAATGTTCAGTGCCTGATTACCTCTGTCCTCCCAAGCCACACCCTGAATTATATGTACATGTTAGAACCCTTGTCCAGCCAGGGGCCGATTCTTATATTTCATATTGTGTTTTGTCCTGGCATGTCACTGGGACAAGTTTAGGGAAAACGCCCTGTGTCTTCTGCAACAGATAAACCTGAATTCCTCTCAAAGCTGTGAGGTTCAGCCCATTCTTGTGTTCAGAAGGCTGGCCATCTGGAAATGCTTTACAGTTTTCATTAACAGAAATTTTTATTGAATGCAGTAATATAAAATCCAAATAAGTGAATTAGAGAAGCATTCTCTATGTTACATACATTGATTTTAAATTCAAACAACTGTATATTTTCATGCTTTACATCTGACTTTTCCATTTTTGTGGTGGCAACACATTTATCACTGTTTTATGTGATGCATGAGGCTCTGTATAATGGGTAGTGTGAAAGGCAAGGATTGACATTCCTTGTAGGGTGCCAAAGGAGGTGGGTATCCCCACTGGAACTGACTGTGGAGGGACAGCACCATTGGATAAAACTGTTTTTCAGCTCACTGTACATGCAGTGGCTGATGTAATCCTTCTCTGGAATGCTTCTCAGAGAGAAAATCAATGTGTCTCAGGAGAAAAAGAGAAACCATATCATCCTTAGCAAAGAATTACACATGGCATAGTAGGAGACCCATGTTTACAAGCCTGGCATTTCACAAGATTGACAATCACAAAATCATAGAATGGCTTGGGTTGGAAGGAACCTTTAAGATCATCTACTTCCAAACCCCCTGCCCTGGGCAGGGACATCTTTCACCAGACCAAGTTGAGCACCGTACCATCCAATCTGGCCTTGAGCACTTCCAGGGATGGGGCTTCCACAACTTCTCTGAGGAACCTGTTCTGGTGCTTCGCCACCCTCAGTCTAAAGAACTCCCTATTATCTAATCTAACCCTACTCTCTTTCAGTTTGAAGACATTCTCCCTTGTCCTGTAACTACATGCCCTTGTAAAAAGACTCTCTCCGTTTTTCCTGTAGGCTCCCTTCATCTACTGGGAGGCTGCAGTTAGGTCATCCAGAAGCCTTCTCTTCTCCAGGCTGAACAATACCAATTCTCTCAACCTTTCCTCACACGAGAGATGTTCCATCCCTTACCCATCTTGGTGGCTCTTTTCTTGACTCACTCCAACAGGTCCAGGTTCTTCCAGTGCTGGGGACTCCAGAGCTGGATGGGGGTGGAGTCTCACAAGAGTAGATGGGATTATTCACCTCCCACCTTAACTGCCCTGAAGAGTTTGTTGGGGTTTAAGGAGCTAGACAGTTGGCACCTGGAACTTCTGGCATTTTTGAAAAGGGTTTGGTTTTTTTCTGTCACCTATGGATGGGAAGGACTTCAAACAACTTGAATGTCTATACAGCTCTTTGCATCAACATCCTTGACAAAACAAATTTCTTGCTAGATCTTTTTACCTCATTATCTGCTGCCTTATGCAGCTATGGTTGATAAGGACTGCATTTTTTTTTAATCTTGCCAAAATGAGAAGTGATATGAGACCTCATTCACAAAACTGGGTGACATGGTTTGAACCAAGCATTAACTCTGTAGGGATAGATTGCCCCTAACACCCATGTTCCCTCCATCAGAAAGAGTCAGTGCAATGGAAAAGGGCTTAGAAGATGCTTAAATTGTAAGTACAAATTTGGAGTAAAAATTGGGTGGATTGAACTGTAGCCTGTAATTGACATTTATACTGCTATCTTTAAACCTCTGTTAAAATTGTTAGAACCACATCAGCAAAGGACTATATCTACTTGGCTGTAATGCATACCTCAGATCTGGGAAAGCAAAACCATAGTGGTTTATATACACTTCAGTTTGAAAGCTTTTTCCCTGTTGTAAGATTATGCGTCCAAATTATGCTAATGCTGTTTACAAAGTAACACATGAATACAATCGATTTTCTTTTGATGTGCAGTGTAATTATCTCAGAGATCAATAACTGAGCTAAAAGAAATGTGCCTCCTATATTAGCATTGTCATATAGTTCATTCTTTTGTGTATTGATCTATAGTAGATACAAACTTTTTTTCTCTTTCCAGTTCTCTTGGACATTGTTATAATATTGCATACTCTGAAACACATTTTCTAAAACACGAGTACCAGTGTCTCTTATCATTACCAACAGTAACCAGATGAAAATTCTTATAATTGTTTTTTACTCCATTAATTCTCAATCAAATCCTTCAGTTGCTTTGGTCTATGAGAGACATTTCTCATTCCACTTGCATATACTGCATCAAATCTCTAGTGTCTTTCTTCATCTTATTATCAATCCTTTACATTTCAAAAGTGAGGACTATGAAGAAACAAAGCTGTGAAAGAGTCATGAGGATCAGACCAAAATGGACTTTCATTTTTTTTCACAATTGCACATTTCTTCTGGGTATTCTGTCCTACAGTTAGGTTGCATGGAGTTCAGCTCATAATACCAAACCATTCTGATTTTGAGACTATTTGTGGAAAACTTCAATGATTTTTCCTGCAATCTACCTAGAAATTAAAAATGTCCAGCCTTTGGTATTTGATATATGCCTGCTGTGCTCACTACAGCTACTGTTGAAGTAGTTGTTCAAGAGAACAAGGAGACAGCCAGTATTTGTATTGTCCATATCTGCCCTATTTCCGATCCCATGTTCGGAGAGTCATAAACACAACGCCTTTGCGAGGCACAACTAACAGGTCAACTGAATGTGATACACTTAGGCTCGACCCAAATCAGGGCAAAATAAGGCACTGCATAGTGTAAGCCAGTTAGCCTGTCCTATCTGTGAAGTAAAGCAAATGCATTGCTCTGGAAGAGAAAAGCCGCTTCCTCTGAATCGCGTTACATTCAATTCCACATTCTCGTAGCATGCTGTCATTCCTAAGAAAAAAAGTGTCACTCCAAGCTTGTGCTAAATCAGGGAGTGTGTCTGTCTGTGAACTCTCACACCAAGCATAATTTTAACCAGAGTCACCACTGCCTGAACATCCTTTCCCTGTGATCATGCAGCACCAAGTGCCCAAACATCATTTTTCCACAAATGTCAGAGATTTTTATGCTGTGGGCCATGAGCAAATTGGATTGATACCATGCATGAGTGTCTGGCCCTGTAAGCTGGACATGATAGACGTTTTCTTTAGCATTGCTTTTATGTATGGTAACATTCTGCATTTTACTTGATTCACAAGTGTAAGCTAAAGAAATGCAGAAATGATCAATAACAGACACTAAAGGATCTAATTACAGAAACTGACATAGCCATGTTTTTAAATGCAAACACAGTAGTTTATTTAGAGACACACATGCATTTGCACCAAAACGGGTTAGAAAAAGAAGACCGTGCCCCTTGCAATCTGATTTCAGTGGTACTGTCTAACCTTATGTTTTAGCTACACATCTCCATAGTGATGCTTTTTGTAGGAACATTTTGTGTATCTTGGTAAAGCTTTCTGTATTTATGTGGATTCAGTTTTGTAGAGTCATAAACTGAATTTATATTTATGCCACCTAACCACCTTTTGCTTATCTCTTTACAGGAGAAAATGAAAACATGTATTTCTACACTCATGACTCCTTTAGCAGAATTCAAAAAATTTCCTTACTATGTCATTGCAAAAACTTATCTAGTTCAGGAGAGGTTCAGTTCATCTAATGCAAGCACAAAACTGATAATTTTAGCTGTCTGCTGGAGCAGAAAGCATACTCCAAAAGGTAAGTGCTAAAATATCTAGTATGTTTGAAGATAACCAGACTAAGAACCTGTCTGCTCCTACACCAAATTCCCAAACTGGGTACGTAAGCCTCAACAATTAAAATCTTTCATAGGTGCTCAAAGTCACCTATTACTTTCTGTTGACCGTGTCTTTACAAAATACATATTATCTTTTGTGGAAGTGCTTCATTAGTTGCCTAAAGCAGAGAGACAAAATAGATGTCCCATTGGATAGTTACAGTGTCACCATGTACTTCTAGCTTGAGAATTCTGACATATTTTGTGACTGGATTTTAATACAGACTTTATCTTGCACATATGCACATATACAATTTTTTTTTTTTTTTTAAATAATGCAGGCTGATGATTGCAAAGGAGCTGGTGAGTTTGGGCTGTACTTTGTCTTTGATTAACAATTCTGATGGATTTGAAAGGAGATTATTTTTCCCAGGGTGGATTTTCATTTCTATACTCAGAACTTTACAGGTTCTCAAGCTTAGCACTGTGGTGCTGACACCCGCTAAAAGCAAAGGCCAAAATCATTGTCTTCTCTTGTCTGGTCTTGACTTTTTTGTATGAACATCTTAATCAATATTAATCATATTTTATTAAGACAAAAGTAGGATTTTGTTTCTGTGTGTATTATAGGGAATTGATGACTTTGTCATAAGTTACTACATGGAAACAGGCTTGTTCACTGTGTGTCATAAATACAATAATCTTTGCAAGCCCAAAGTTTCCTCTATTTTCTCCAGTCAAGATCTCCATGCTTTTAAACTTTCTGTTAATAACAATTAATATTATAGAATCAAGTGCTGCTATACTTACGAATTTTAAACTTCCATGTGACAAAAAGCAGCAAAAAGTAATGCAGACCATATTACACTGATGAGATGATAACTTGGTACAGAATTTTTGACTTGGAATTCTGTAATATACTTTAACAATATAATATATTATATTAATATACTTTAAAAAATGTTTCCTGAAAATACTTACTTTAGCAAAGAATGTTTTCTGGAGGATTCCCTTAGCATGGAAACCTTTTGTAAACTCTCAGTATTTTTTTGATCTATCAATATTTTGGCTAACTCATTTTCTTACACTACCATTAAAAAAAAATTTTGCCCTCTATTTATTTCCCCCTTGCACTGATTGTTCCACTTTTTTTTCCCTGAGATAATGAATTTGCAATGTATTTGTGGTGAAGTCACTCTTTATGCTCAAAAACAAAAATGCATTCTGCAGGAGAAACAGGACATTCCAAAGTGTCCTGTCCCTCAAGTGTTTGCAAAGATGCTGGTTCCTAAACACAAGTAGAAAGGAAACAAAAATAGGCAGCTTTTCATAACATTAATTTATAAGATTTGTCGTACTTCAAATGGAGTTTTTCCTACCATCTAGATTAGATTCCTTAGCAGCCAATCTAAATGTCTAATTGAAGAGTAGCTTTCTGAAGAGTCTGTAACTGTCGCTTGGCTTCGTCCTTCTCTGTTTGTTCCTAAGGTTTCTTTCCTCTCTTGTTTTCCTCTGAAACAACAATGCACTCTATTTTGGGGTTGCTAGTCATGATTCCAGGAATGGGAATCCAACTCTTGAGTACAACAGGCTTTACATAGTAACTTCTTGGCAGAAATTCAGAAATGCTTTGGCCAAAGGGAATTAAAAAAAGACCCAGAACAAGGGTAACTTGAAATGAAAGACATTCACAAAAAAAAAAAAAAAAAGAAAAAAGTGTGAAAAACCTCACAAAACCTCACATAAAAAAATACCTTCAGCACATAAAAGACTGAAGAATTGAGATAAATTGTGATATTTGTTTTTCATGCTTAATTGAAAGCTTTTTGCTACTCTATCACCAAGTATCATGAATACTAAGACACTTCTCTTCTAAATGTGTATGTGTATATGGGAACGTTCTAACGCCAAGCTTGCCAAACATCAAGTCCTTCTGTTTGCTCTCTTTTTAAAATTAACTCTTGATGGAGGATTGGTTCCATTCAGCAAGGCAAGGAGTTTAAGTTTTCCCTAAGTCTGGGGAATTAGCATAAGAATGGTCCTGGAAATGATGAACTGTCTATAACACTACTCTGCTCACAAAGAAATGGTTCACAGTTCCAGGGTACCTGTCTGGATGCTGCTTCTCTCTCCATCCCCCATCTGTGCCCCCTGTAAAACAGGAGAGATGTCTTTGGGGTCAGAGGCATTTGGGATTTGGCGCCTGAATATGTCCCTTTATATGTTTTCCCTCACAAGTTCCTTTCCCTCTTTGTGGTTATTTCTGACTATCATTTGCCTCACTAATCATGTCTTCCTCTTGAAATGACTGTCCCAGCTGGCAGGATGTGGACATCTAATACAGCCCTTCTCTCATATCTCAGAAGGCTTCAAAAAGTAGGTGCTCCATTCAGTTCTGTCTTGTAACAGCTCTTTTAGGATTTTAAAACCCATAAATTCCCATGTTATTTTGCTCTACTTTTCTTCTTTTTATCGCTATCTTGCCTCCCTCCATCCTCAAATCAGTTAAGAGAAAGAAAAGGAGTGCATAGGTGACAACAAAATATATTTTTCCAAAGAAATGACACACCTAGTTATTGCCAAGGGGAACCACCTCTCTTCTTTCGACACTAATTTCTCTATTGCTAAACACACCAAAGCATCTATCATGTTTTAAACACAGTCTTTTTCAAGCTATTTAATAAAGTGTACTCTGTATTTATGACTCCTTAACCAGAAAACCATACCCTAATGGATAGATTTCAAGTTCCTGACCCAAAACCCTTAATTAACTGTAAAACCAACATTCTTATTCTTCTTCAGAGGAGTATTATGTTAGCAGATTTGGAAGTTAGTTCTGAAGGGGCCTGTTTTTATAGTACCACAGATCCTGAGGGGGGGAAGTAATTTTCTATTCCAAGAAAACATCTACCACTAGTACCACTGAGAAGCAGAGCTCCAGTTGTTTGGGGTTTGTTTTAAGCCCTAATGACTAGTTTTTATTCCATAACCTAAGAGAGCCCCTTTCACCTGATGATTTTTGTTCAGTCTTCAACACACTTCCTTTCCTGCCTCATCATTCATCAGCTATGAGGTCATTAATTTTAAACGGGAGATTCTCAGGAACCAACAGAGAATTTCATTGTAATGAAAACTTCTCCAGCTGATAAGTTAATTTGTCAGTAAGGCAGCTCAGCAGCCCTTTTGTTTTGTATGGAATTTTCTAGGCAGTCCTTTAAGCTGACTCCAGAGAAATCAGGATCACCATTTACGATGGGCCTTCAGTCTTGATGGAGGTCTTCAGAGAAAACAGAGATGACATAATTTTCCTTGTGTTCCCAAGGTCTCTATACCTACAACTATCTCTGTTCTACTGTCTGCTGGGATATGTTTGATCATACTGCCAATGTATGGATGCATGCCAAAAAATTGTGTAGGGCCATTAAGAAACACTTGTTCTCTGGCTGAAAGGGCCCCTTTACACATGTCTGTCCTAAAAAAAAACCTTGCACAAAAGCTTAATCTCCAAGATATGACAGCTAACAAACTCATTACAATCCATATGGGGGAAGGGACAAGCAGGATACAACAAGAAACCAAGCAGCCCAGATGTCCACTATGCTTTCACATCAATACAGCAATCAGAAAAAATGCTTTGGAGCCAGCAATGGAACCAGATTTTCATTGAACTAGGTGTAGATTAGCTGTGCTCAGGAAACTCCACAACACAATGCAGGATCTGGTATGTGGGGATTCTGTTAAAAACCATGTGCAGCCTGGTGAAGCTCAGCAAATTGAAACATGCTGAATTAGCATTAACTTCTCTGTCCAAAGAAATTTTACAGGCCAGATCATTACCTCTCTTATGGCCTGGGTTCACCCTATGCAAATTGTTAGGTCAAGGAAAGGGAGAGGAGCAAGCACATACTTGCTTTGTCAGTGCTCTGACCACACATAGGCTGTGCTGGTTAGGGCAGCTGAGCTCCAGTCTAAGTTGGCCAGATGATTTCTTCATTCCTCCTGGACTATGCAGAGCTTTGGTATAGAGAGGTGTTTCACCTGGCATGCATGCTCCTGAAGCATGATTTTTTTTTTTTTCATTAAACTCTAATACCAGTGCAGGTGGACAGGTGAAATAATGGTGAGTCACTTTCTATTTGAGACACTGTGTTATGACAGTTGTCCATTACAGTGTTCTGCAGTGTTGCTCTAATGTCCTTAAAACCAACTCTTGCTCTATTTCACATTGCTTTATATGCAGAAGGGACTAGCAGGACTTGACAGGAGGAAAAATGGATGGAGACAGAACTTTGGAAATCTTCTGCATGTTTGGATTTTCCTTCTGAATTTTCATGGAGAAGGAAGCACAGAGTATGTTCCTGTGCATTTATTCCTGGGAAAGGTCACTGGTAATGGCAATATCCTTGGAACACCAGCAGCGGCCATTCTGCAAATGAGCATTGGTTTCCAGTGCTGCTCTTTTACTGCTGTGCTCTCTCTTTAGTTTTGATCATGGCATCCCCACAGCTGTCCTTTTTCATTCTCTTTTTCACCTTCAAAACAATTCAGTTCCCTTTTCCAGGTGACTTTTGAGGCCATCTCTTTTATTCTGATGAGCTATAGAAGTGACCTCTATTCTGACTGCCCTGTCCCTGCTTCCTCTTGGCCTGGACTGTCAGGATCACAGCCAAGGCAGTCAAGTATTAATTACAGAGCTGTGCAAGAAAGAACACCCTTGGTACTGGGATTATTGCTGATATCACAAAATATTTTGACTGCTTATAGCACCAGGGCCTGATCCTGTCAGCAAGCCATATGCAGACCTCCCATTAGCTCTATGGGTGTTCTACAGGCAGGCAGCTGGGGACAACCAACCCCTCTCAGAAATGTCTAACAGATCTGCACAGGACTATGAATGATGGTTACTAACATGTGATTTTCCACATGTAACGCAAACTCAGCCTTACTGCTGAAGCATTGCAGCAGTTGAAGGAACACGTTTCTCAGATCCTTTCCCAGACTTTTATGATTCAGGGTAGTTAACTGGAAATGCAAAACCCAGCTGAATTGCTGGGTGGCTGCTCATATGGAATTTTGATGCATCAGTAAAGGAGAGAGAAGTCATCTTGTAGCACACTTTGTGCTAGCAAAGGCGTGCTGGGCAGTAAAGCTAATTGCATTATGCTGTGTTCAAGTAAAAATGCTTGAAAGGAGTTCTCTCGAGTTTTGTGAATATGTGCACAGAGCTTGTGTATGTGACTGTTGCAGTAAAGTGAAAATGTCTCTCAACCAAAAAGGAGAAAGAAAAAAAAAATGTCAGTATTACCTCATGGGAAATTTTCCCTTCAGTTTCTAACCAGTAATATCCTCCACTCATTTGCCCTTTAAGACATTTTCAAAGAAGTGGTTTCTTGATCGTAAAACAAATCACAACACCAAAAAAAACCCCCCAACCAGAACAAGACACTCCATTGCACATGCTGCATCTCAAGGGAAAGGATGAGATAATAAACAGCATGTAACAGATGCTATTCATGTTGCTTCATGCACTGTTGGAAGGCTCTCAGACACTGTAGTTCTGAGCACGGTGAAAGAGCCCACAGACACAGAATAGGGTCACTAATAACATATTTTATTTAGGAAGGGATAAAAAAATTAATTGATTATACATGCATAGACAAGGTCTTAGCAAAAGTAATAATCTTGAATCTTTCCACCCCACTGCAACCCTTACACTAAGATCTTTCAAGAATACAGATATTAGTAAAGATTTCAGAGTATTTAAAGTTTCTGAACTAAAATATATATATGCAAAATAACAACCTTGGTAGCATCTTATGAGGAATATCTGGATCTGTGCTAGCTTTGAATCATGGGGTTTCAAGGGAATTTTTTATTATAGTTTTGGCTCCAGTGTACTAACACCATGTGGGTTTTTGCTTTGAGTTCTGGGTTTGAATGGACCAAGTACTTCAAAGCAAAACTCTAAATCAGGAAAATGCGGTGAGTTTCATATGCTTTTCACTCAAAACCATACCTTGGCCCAGATTCCCTTACAACGGAGCCCAGCCTCACTTGAAACTCAGCCCACATTTGTTGAAAGCGTTTACAAATCCCATCAAAACTGGCCCCAGTTTCAAGTCTGTAATAAAATCCAAATTCAAGAGTTCTTCTTGGCTACAAATTACTCTCTGTTCTAGTAATTTCCACTTGTTTCCATTAAAAAGAAAAAAAATGGTATCATTCATGCTGATTTCTGCCTGTTGCACAGACAAACCTGGAATAATTCCATTAATTCATCAAGGTTGTTTTAGATTTGCACCAGGATAGGTATGAGCAGGTTGAGCAGAGGTTTTATTAAGACAAAAGTGGGAAGCTGGGTGTACTCCAAGGCCAAAATTCCTAAAAGCAACCCATGCTTTTCTGTTGAAGTCAACAAAATGCAACCGCAGCTTGTAGGCTTCCTTGGGCATAAGCAAGTATTTCTGGCTACGACCATGGCACTCAAAGTACCTCAGCATGGTGCTGTGCCAAAAGGCAATATACATCTTTCTGAACCCATGCTATTGCAGCTCCCCCATGCTGCCCTTTCTGCAGTGACCAGGAGATCAGGCTCAACGACTGTCATTTGTTTCTACCTGTATCTATGCCTTGCAACCAAGCAAGACTTGAAGCAATCATGTTGACTAAGAGGATGGATCTGGAACATACAACTGAGGACAACATTTAGAGTCACTTAAACCACCATAAAACCATCCCTGGGCTTGCAGAAGTAGGATTGTGTAAATACTATGCCTCTGCATTTGGCAGGCTCTACTATCTCACTGTACATCACAGATTTGCAGGGCAATATTATCATCTATTAATGTTATTATCTATCATGCAACATTAAGAGAGATGTCACTGACATACCTATTACCTGATCCACCATTGGATCATATTGTCTGAGAAAAGCCCACCACAACAAAACAAAAAAAAAGCCTGCAGCTATTGCTATCCAGTCACGAAATCATAGTAGGGGGCTATCCCATAGTCAGATTTCAGTAAGAACAAGACAGGCATCATCACAAAATCCACACTGAAGTGTTATGGTTGCAAACTGATTTGAGACTGGAAGTGTTGAGACCTTGCAGGGATGTAAGAGGGCAGGTAAAATGAAGTGGCAGACAGATTTTTGCTCTGGATGCTTAGACCAGTTACCCTTTTTGCACTTCCTCTGTCAGGAATCCTCAGGAGAACTCACCCTGACCCCGTGGCATTACTACAAGCCGGGGCCAGGCTTCCAACTCTCTGCCTCACAAAACCAGTCCCTTTGGCTCTGTTTTTCATTCTTTTCTGTTCTCTGGGGAACTGAGATACAGTCTGGGGAGTCAGAAACATATATTTTTAAATGAACCTCTTTAAAAGGCAGGTTTGCTCCTGTGCAACCTTTTCCACTTCACCCTTTGTTACCCTGAACGATGCGCTATTAAATAGCCCCCAGCTCCAAGCACTGCCTTCTGATCATGACAGAAATATCTCCTAGCACTGGAAGGATTCCTCACAGACTCCTACAGTTTGCTCCCACACTTTCTTATCATCCAGTGGCAGTCCAGAGGCAGCTTTGAGCAGCTCCACCCCACCTGAGGCTACTCTCACCCCTCCCTTCCCTGACCCTTTTCCCCTGGAGAAACTCGGAGAGCTGGGAAACGGCTACCTGAGGCCCTGAGCCGTGGAAAGATGTGATGGAGTGCAGGGCAAACAAAGTAAACGCCATGAGAAGGCCGTCCCCCGCTGGCCCCCCTTCCCCAGGCGGGCCCACCAGAAGCGGCCGGAGTGGGAGCCGCAGCCGGGCCACAGGGCTGTTTGATTGCCTAAGCCTGGTGGCCAGACAATAGGACCAGAAAGAATGGCTGCTTCCTTCCTTCCTGTCGAGTGTTCTGCCTGAGTGAGCAAATTCAATAGCACTTCGCTTCGCAGCAACACCAGGCTCTCTCGCACAGGCGAAAATCAACAAAGAGCCATTCTCGGGCATTTCCAACTGCACCTAAGCCAAGGCACTGAGCTGTGGAGCCATCCGGCCTGGGGAGGGGAGCCACGCAGACGTTGCTCTTGGGTGTGCGGCCAGGCACAGTAAACATTCAGGTTATTCTTTATGGTGAAGGACTGCCTTCCCCCCCCGCCAATGTCAGGCACCAGGCAGTTTGGTTCCCCATCCCACCCCCAGTCCTGCCACTTACTTCGTTTGTTTTGTACTTGCCTGATGAATTTGCTGCTTTACACTCCTCCATACAGGCTGGTTGAAGGGTGCTACGAGGTATTCAGGCGTAACTGAACTAGGTGAAGGTGACACAAGAGTTGCTGTGCGGAAAACCTAAGCCTGCTGCTTTCTGCAGACTCAAGTGGTCGCACATTTAAATCACAGACTGGCTGAAAATAAAATAGGTGTCGATTAATGAAAATATTTGACAAAAGCAGGCAAGCAGATGACCAAGACTGTGCTCACATGGGTATAAACTGAAACACCAGTCCCTATAAATTTCATAAATAAGAAGGTAAGGTAATTATAGATTGCAGATTTTATTAGTATAAGGCTCTTTTCTGTCTTCCAGATCCCATTCTTTAGTTCAGTGCTGTGCCAAAATAAGAAGGAACATTGTGTTGCTAAAAAGACAAGGATCCAGGACGTGTACACCCAGAGCTGACAGTCAGAAGTCATACTTTTTGTAAGCACTGAATTTCTAGATCTCTGGGGTCTCTGAAGTGGGTTCAGTCTTTGGAGCTTTCCCAATCAGAAATAAAAGGCACACACAGTCTGTACATCACTTTGCAGTACAACAATTGGTCCTGAGGAATTCCTGTGCATCCGCAGTAAGGCATCTCCCCTTGTACATGCATGGCATAGGATGTGGCTGTACCGAGGGCCGTATTCTTGTGAACATCTGGTTTGTTGATTCAGTGTGTGTGGGAAGAGGAAGGGGAAAGTACAGAAAGAATCTCAAAAAAGGAAAAGTTTACATGGAATTTTTTTTGAGTGATCTCTTCCTCTCTGTTAAAAATCTAGTTTTTTTGCTTTTTGTCTTTGACACAAGCAGAGTAAGATTTTGCACTTGCATGCTGCATTTGTTTTCTCAAGCAAAGACCTGTTTGTTTTTCCCATTGTGTCTGAACCATATTTGAAACAGACCACTGAACCAAGTTACATCAAGCCTGTTTCTTTTCTCTTCTACTTCTGAACTATGACAGATTTTCCTAACCCATCTGCAGGCATGATTAAAAATATGAAAATAATTTTTACTTTTCTTTTGAACTGCCTTTGATATAGAATTTGCTGTCAGATAATCTATAGAGTTTTAACATCTGGTAATACAAAATGGTATGTTATTGCAGCTGAAGAAAGAACTATTTAGAAATTTTTATAGCAATATTTTTGGTGGCATCCAAGATTGCAATTGTGGCTTCAGTTTACGATAAATTCGTGGTGGTACACTTACAACTAAATTATTCATTTTTATGCATCAGAACACAATTTATAACAGAAAGGAAAAAAACCCAAACGCAGCACAGAGGATCTTTATTAAGATACAGATCCTGCGTACATGACTGGGATAAGTGATGTTCAGATATGTCATCACCCAATCTTAGGAAACTAGCTCAGACAACTTTCTATTAAGCAATAACCTGTAAGTGACAAAACAATATCTATTTCAGTGATTGCACAGGGAAGGCTGAAAGATTTTTCTCTTTCTCCAAGAGCATTCAGAAGCAACATGCAGAGAAAAAAATAACAATCAAAGTAGGACAGCTGTATAGACTTTTATCTTCTAGAATTTGAAATCAAAGGGAACTCATACAATTAATAGATACAGCTGATCTAGTTGTGGGCATTAATGTTCATGGTCTCTTTCCCCACAGAAAAATAGTCTCTGACTTAGCACAAGACCCACTCCTGGTTTGGTTTCCTTGGGTTTTCTTTGGTTGTTTTAACCACTGGAATGAGCTCATGACATCATGCTGTTGGTTTACTCCTAACAAAAGTAGTAACCTAAGAGGATGAGGTATGCAATGTATATATTTTAACCTAATTCAGGCAAAGTTTCCCTAAGAGACACGTCTACTATTTCTTGTCCTGTGGAAAAGAATTTGCATCTAAGTGTGAAGAAACTGATTTAGATCAAACACCACTACCAGACTGCATTCGAATTGCCCCCAAATCTGGTATTGGTAAGAATTTTGTTTATGCTGCCCTTTACTCAATATCCTCTGGAAGTGACATGCAGGTAGGTATCTTCCCAACTCCCTTCAAATGGAAGTGTGCATCACAATAAGATTTCAGAGTCAAGTCTGAAGATTCCACACATTCAGGTATATCACATTAGTTCTGAGGTGGAAGCCAAACAAACTATCAGATATTAGCATCTGCAAAGGTGGTTACTAGCCATCAGCTGCTCATTATAACACAACCCCTTTTCTTTTAACACCTTCTGTTCTTTTAAAATGGTCTGGTACTTTTTTTTTTTTTTAAACCTCCATTGTAGTCAAGCTAGAAAGAGGTCAGATGAGTCAGACATTGGTTAAGCCAACAGAACTGAGATTATTTTTGACAGTTATGTAACCTCCCACCTTCATTTTAGGAGGTTGCTCATTCCTCTAGCCACTAGAACTTCCCACAAGCTCCATGGGAAAGCTGAGTAGATAACTACTTAGTGTATTTTAGACTGTATATTAAGTACTCTCCTTAACCCTAGGTGTCTGCATTCATCACAGTCTTATGATATGTTTATGTTCAGATTGCACCTGTGAGGTAGACTGATCCTTTTACAAGTGAGGAGCTGAGGATACGTCTTCACTGCCATTGGGAAGTGTGGCAGCAGCAAGGACAAGCATGGCAGTGTTGGTGGCAGTGAACAGCTCAGGCACTCAGGCACTCATGGAAGCATAGACAAAGCAGCCTGGGATGCACAAATCTGCCTGGGACCCTCAACATTTAACCCACATTGAAGCCATGCCATTGGAGTGATTCCCATCTGCAATTCCCAATTTATAGTAAGTGGTTTGCTGAACCATATAAAACAAAGTTGTCACAATGGTGCTTTTGATTAAAATATTTATAGGGGGCCACAGTGGCCTTTGAAAACAGTGGGGGTTGACAGTGGTCTAGTGGTGCTGCTAAAAAGTTCAGGAATGCTGAACTTTAAGGTTAGGTTGTCTGACTGCAGTGCAAATATATGCTAAGTGACTTGCCCAAGGTCATTTGTATTATGATATCTATAGTAGTGCAGGCACTGAACACTGATTTTCCACAGCTGTGGTTAGTGCTCTAATCTCTGCTATGAAAAGAAAAAATATTTTCTAATCTGACTAAGTATGTTCAATTGTATCTTAGGCAAAGTTTAACTGGCTATACAATATACATAAGTAGGCTAATAAGCATATCAAGAATCTCCATCTTTACTTCTTCCCTATGTGAGCTCTTGAATTGAAATAGAAGTTCATTTTAATTTATACTTTCTGATATTTTTGATCTGCACCAAAACCACAGGAATTGAAATGGGACACACTTGTTCCCAAGTGAGAGGAATCACAAACAGGTTTGGACAGAAACAATGAATGACCTGACTTGAAATCACTTTTATTTCTCCCTGCAGGAGAATGTTGCAGTGGTTAACTAAAGGGACAGTTTAAATTAATCTAGTTAAACTACATTAAATGGTGCGTGGAGGTCTGTTATGTATATTCAGAATAAACAGAATTTACAGCAGTTTAACAGGGGCATTCTTGAAATACTGTGCACAACTTTCTTCTATAGACAAAGTCTGCCATTATTGGGGTGGACATTTCTTTATAACCCCAATTTCAGGACTTGGAGGGAGCTTTTCTCCTTCAGGTTTGTTTGCTGCTGTACCTCATGAAATTGTCACTCTCCTGCTTTCCATAGACTAATGAATCATGGGGCACACTGCCCTTCTCAAAGAGTTTAATGGCTTGTCCATATTGCTAATATGCTAATATTGCAAAATTACTTATGATTACTGTAAACAATATTCAGTGTCTTTTCCAAACAAGTTGACTGTACTGATTCCAAAGGATTTAGAGTACCTGAGAAACTGAAAATGCATGCAAATACATATATTAAAGTTTTTCAAATGGAAGAAAATCCTTTCTTTAGATGGTTGTATTTTCATTGGGTCTTACTGAAAGAGAATTTGAATATTTAGAATAAGTAATAATTTTGGACATTGTCACTAAAGAAAACGAACGGTAATAAGAGCAGAAACAGCAGTGGTGTGTGGAATTTCACTGAGGGTATGTAAGAGTGTAAAGGAGCAGCCTTTTTCATACCCCAGAGACTGCTGTGCAGTCACTAGTGGAAGCCTTCGCAGGGGGAATAGATGGTACAGAGACTGCAGTAATTCTGTAAAAGTATGTCATACGCTCAGAGAGACAGGGAGACATTAAGTGGGTAGGCTCCCTTTCATTTTTATGCAGAAAATGAATCATGGGCACAGATCTGAAGATCTAATATGTCTGTGCTTAATTGTATTGCATGCAACTTACACCTGCAAAAGAAAAATGCCCCTTTTGCAAATCCACCTCTTGGGTGTGGAGTTGGGGTGAGAACTGCTGTCATGCAATAATTCATGAAATGGAAAATAACTGCCTACACGCTTTGTTGCATCAGGTGCTTTGAGTAGTTGTCTGGTTTACAGTGTGACAAAGTGCAACAAGCTGAGGTACCAGGCAGCATGAAGTGAAAGTGCTTCGCATTAAAAACTGTGAACAACCAAACCATTTTTAAATATAGGCAGAATCTATAATAAGCAGCAAAACGCCCATGCCTCTCATGGCTAATGAGAATTCCCATCTGTAATGGTCTGCCACATCCCTGGTTAATTAGAAACTAAATTACTAACATCGCTAATTATTCATAATGACATCCTTTTACGTATGTTAAATTAGTTATAAAAATGATTAGCATAAGAAATGCTCGGCTTTGAAATACTAGTCAATAAGTCAAAAAGCCTCTGTTTGCCTATTTAATCTAATGAAAGGTATTTTATCTCACACGGCATCTAAGCGCACAGGCAAAATTAACCCTGTGAATGTAAAGGGTTTTATCAAACAAAGCAGAGCAGGGTTGCACTACTGTCATTTACATGTACAGACTGTTTCCACTAATAAATGTATTTCAGAATACTATACATGCTTTGAATAAGTTACATAATTTTCAAGGACATATTAAAAAAAGAAAGCTTTGAAAAAATGTATGTCATGATTTAATGTGTTAATAAAAAGATGACCCAACTGTCTCCCAGGCTTTCCAGATACTTGACTAACCTATTTGTTTAGAAGGTGTATATGAACAGGCAAGTTTTCACAGGGTGTCATTTTCCATATAATCAGGAGGGCTTTGTGCTAAATTGTATAAGAAAGCATTCAGGGTTAAAATTCAGCATGACTCTCCCCCAAACAACCCTTCCCGCACCTTCACCCCCACTCCCACTTAAACCCTTTTGGAGGTTCCTGCCCTCCCCTCCCTGTTCTCCTCTTAGAAGCAAACTCAGCACCATTAGCACACAAATGCAAAATAACTAGCCTAGGCCTCTTCCCAGGAATACAAATTAGGGGCAGGTAGTTGAAGAGCTTAGAAAGCTGAAATAGCGAAGTTCACAATGAAAAGGATGAATAGATGAGAGACTGAAAGTGGGGTAAAGTGTTCAGCTTTTGTCATTTAAAGTGACGTCTTTAACTCTTTGCCTTCATGAGGCTGCTCTTCACAAAAATAATAATGAATTGCAATTAAGATCTGAAGGACAAAAGGGAATTATGTGGGAAGAAAAAAAAAGAAAAGGCAAAGAAAAAATTATGATGAGAACAAGATTATTTTTCCCTCTTATCCAGCATATGAATATCAGGAAAGCAGAGAGGATAGTTTTAGAACTGTCATTGTTTAATCTGACAATGGTGCCACTGTAGATAGTGAAACCAATGATGTCATCAAAGCAGCTGGAGAAAAGTTTGAGATGGCTCATCAGATCTTCTAAATTTATCTCCACACATGAAGCCCTGTAGCTATTTCATGTTCTGTTCTACTTTTGGGGACATAGTACTGCTTCTTACTGAAATAGGAGATATTTTAGTTGTAAAGTGCTGCTATGTTTAAAGTTATTTGTCCTTCAATTGTGCAAAGCCTTTGATTTGGCTGCACCTCTGGACTTGACTGACACCTGTTTGTCCCCTGCTAGAATAAAGTTCCATTTTATAACATAGACCTATGACTACAGTCATGGTGCGAGTTACAGCTTTAAAAGACTTCTTTAAAATGTATTTGTGAGTATAGTATCCTGCTGTTAGTGTAAAACGGAATGGCTCTTTGATCACACTGAGGACAAGCAGTTCTTTAAACTAGTCGTCTGATCCAGCTGAATGTGGGGGATGGATAGGGACCCAAGTTAGGTGCCAAAAGCTTTAGTCCATATTTTCTCTTACCTTTAAGGTATTAGAGCTTCTCAGAAAACCTGGGGAAGCTTTCTGGAAGAGTTCCATTAACCCCTCTCCCATTTATTACTGCTACAGTATTTCCAAACAAAATGTGGTCATCAGTTCCCTGTATTCACCCATGAAAGCACAAACCCAAAGATAAGCCATCACTGGGGCAACTTGTAGCAGGCCATGTAGGATGGATCCACAGACTAGGGACTTCAATATTTGGCAGAAGGCTGCATCAGTACTTGAACAGCAGAGTAACCAGTAGAATCTCAAAAAAACAGCTTTTGAAGATGGAGAAGGAAAAACTAAACTGAAAAAATAAAAGTAAATAATAAACCCTTAAATATTTATGATAAAAAGTTAAGTGAATAATATTAGACAACACTGCTCTAAATGACCAGTGACAATTATAGATCTGTCTTCTGTTTTTATCTGGGATGTTCCTTCTAATTACTGAAGAAGTAGATGTTTTTTCAGGCACTGTAATGGCCATTTTATGTTGTGACATTGCTGAATTTAATAACAATATACTTTGGGAAAATTTTGCCAACAGAACAATTCATGCAACATTTAAAACTTCCAAGTATGGAATCTTATCCAAAGTTTACCAAGACCTTTAATTTTATGAAAGAAAACTGAAAATTTTACAGGCTCTCCTGTAATTCCTGTACAAACAGCCAGTATTTCTTGATTAGATTTTGGAAATACCAAAATTCTTCTTAAAATAAGAAGAAACATTAAAATAAGAGAATAATGAACAAATTAAAGGTGACTGCACACTACTAAATTAGCTTTTCAAAAAGGGTTTATGTCAATTCCAGCTATTGCACTTGCATGACAGTTTATGGGTGTGGGAGTAAAGAAAATCTCATTTTATTTGCATTGTTTTACTTCTTTTCTTTGTTGAGGATATTTCAGCTCCATGATGATTACTTGACATTCCATATTCATTGTTTACTGTGACATTAAAAAAAGAAAATCAGCTATTTAGCAGCTTTAGGGTATGTCTCCAGGGACAGGTACAGACAGATGCAAGCTTGTCTGTCTGCTCTTCAAATGGCCAGACATGAGCTAGCTCTGATCCAAAGTCATATACAGACACATTCACATGGCACTTGTGTTTTGAAGTAACCAGCAGGGTTGAGCAACCTGAGTGCAATTACTTGATTTTGGACAGGATCTGGCTCTGTCTGACCAGGTCAGAGCATAGCCAGAGGACCTTGGGTTTGTGCTTGTCCAAGTAGTCAGGCTGCAAAAACCTTCCAGAGCAAAATGATGGACAACAGTGACAGCTGAAAACAGCCCTTTCAGTGTCATTATAATGTAAAAGAAAAAAATCTTAAGACCAATTTTCTTTATGGTAACATGAATCTGGATGCTTTTCAACAATCTCACCACAGTAAAAAATGAGTTCTAGCTTTATGTTTTATTTACATCTTAGAGATGATATATCTATTGTGAGATGTTGTGATTAAGTAGTCCTTAAAAAGACCCTCCAGACAAGAAGTTTTTGTGGCTTTCTTCATTTCACAATTCCTTTGACTTCTTAAGCATATTAAAAAAAAATCAAATTAAGGTGCTTAAATTCTGTTGTAGTTGATGGAAATATTAAAAATTATTCAGAACTACTCATTTTCCTTAGCATGCCTAAGTAAATATTTCCAACACTGTGGTCTATTCTGGCTTGAAATTCCCCAGTGAAGTCAATAGGAACTGAACATGTGTATCAGAAGTCAAACTTTGTCTCTTTATGATTTCTAGAGCATTTTTAAAAGTCTCTGAAGGAACAACTATATAAAATACTTTCTGAGGTAAGCACCATAAGGAGAACAAAAGCAGGTATTATTTAACAGCCTCACCAAAATGTAGAGGATCTGGAATAAATCAGGAAGAGTTTGGAATGGATTTATTGGAAGGGTGATGCTTCTGTTTAGCTTTCCATTTTTTACGGGAAGAATTAGAAATGTCCTTTGGCAGATGTCTATAATGTTTTTGGAACTGGAAGGAAATTTGGCTTTTCCATTTGGTGTGGGTGGATGTTCCTCTAGGCCACATTTAACATGCAAAATGAGAGAGGTGGGTTTGAAACCCTTCCTAAACAGAGACCTGTAGCTGCATGCTCTGCAGACTTACCTTAGAAAATCCTCTGCCAGCAACCTGCATACCTGATCCATATATTACCCCCAGGGAGATGGCCCTAAGCATCAGTTTCACCCTTTTTGCAGCATAAAGATTCGAGCCAAAAAAATCAAAGTATCAGGATTCAGAGCAACAAAAAATCAATAGACCAGATAAACTGGTTTATCCTCCTTGCTGCGGTGCAAAGGAGTTATAAACATGACCTAACCAGCCAGATTCCACCAGTGCATCAAACCTTATCTGTATTTCATGCCACTAAGTACATTTTGGGTTTATGCTTGACGTTATATTTAATGGTTGTCCTCTCTGTCCCTCCCAGTGCAGGATGTAATTCTAATCTTTCTGGATTTAGGGGAGTGGGAGGGAAGGCTACTGCTGATAATAATAACCCTGATAATAATAACTGACACAGAAACAGTGAAAGCCCTGATACATTGCAAGAGACTACAGGAAGCTTCAAAGAGTACCACACTCTTAGTGCTAGATGAAAAATCTGAAAATTTGCAAACCTGAAGAAGATACAGAGGGACTTGAACATTTCACCAAACACTGATAGAAAAATCTACAGTTATTATGCCCTAATACTGAGGTAGGTTTCCCTCCCCATGAGAAGAAACTCTCAAGGTATAACTCAGCTGCTATTCATACATTTACCTTACAACAAAATGATGACACTGCCATGTTTTTTGTACTCTGCATCTTTCTCGATAATTGCTGCAGGAATTTGAGCTGCAAAGACAAGGAAGCCATCTGGTAATATTTCTTTTTGATGACTTGACAAAAACATTAGCAACTAATAAATGTCTACAGAAAACAGCAAAGCTTGGTGCAGGGGCCCTAGAAACATATGCACCCAGTTAGATGAATTAGCTTTGTGCTGCACCTGAGGGGTCATACTGCAGGTAAAGTGCTGCAATACAATCAAGGAATTATAGATCAAAGTACAGATCAGTCAATGTACCTCCAATCCTTATAAAGGTACTGAAATACATCTATAAAAATCAGTTTGCAAGTGTTTGGGATGAAATTTATCTTACCTTCTTTGGTCAGCTAAAAGCTAGATTTAGAGTACAACAGTGGAACTCCTTGCTGAAGGATATTGTGGACAGACATGTTAGAATGGCTTGAGACAGTAGGCTTTAGAAATTAACAGAAATTAAAAAGTCATTAAAAGCCATTAAAACACTAGATTGGATGCAGGAAGTTTCTGGATTGAAGAAGTACTTTATTATTCCTTAAATACTGATGTATCACTGGTTATAACCTTTTCTGCATGTTTCAGTGCTGATCTCCTAGGCATGAATATTTGCTAACATCACCTAGCCAACTTGCTAACTTTGCAGAACCATCCATAAGGTATAGCTAAACATCTGTGTTCACATTATTGGGTGTTCTGAGGGATACCAGATGCAGTGTCTTGTTGACTTAACTGTTTGAAAAGCTGAATTTTAGTGAAAAATCTTCCCTTAGGCCACTGTAGAGAATTACTTTACCAACATATTTAGCAGAAGAATTTTCATCTTTGCACACTGTCAGCTGTGTCCATTCACACTGGAAAAAAATTCTTAAATCTAGCACCACTCTGTGAGGTTTGGTGGTTTTTTTTCATTATTTCTACATATTTTCTAGGAGAATCCAAATGGAGATGCTGAACAGCCATCTAAGCCTTGATAGGCTGTAGTAGATAGCAGCTGACACACAGGCAGTCACTATAATTCCCCTACACCTGCTTCAGGAAAACGCAAGACAGTTCTGAATTGGTATGGATTTCTGTTTCTCAAAAATGTCTTAAGAACACTGGGACCTTCGATGGCCTCAGAAGAGTGGTTCATATAGCCCAAGATGTATTTTCTGATGATGACAACTGAGATGGTCTTTAGGGAAAATGTGCAGACATGGCCACTGTCTGCAGTCCATTCCCTTCCAATCCCTCTCATGTCCACCACTATTGTACTGGGATAGTAGACAGTGCACCCAAACCCCCCATTCATTTTACTTTCTGTTCAAGAATCTATGATTCATAAAGCAAACAGTTCACAGATACAGTCAAAATGCATGTCTTACTTTTAACACCAAATTTACAGAAGTAAAGGAGGTTAAGGCAGCCCAGAAGCAGCTTGCACCTGGGCTCTGGAAGCTGGTTATCATTATGGTGTTAATCAGACTGTGTTCAGTTGTGAAGCCCCTTTGTCCCTGAAGATCTCCTTACACATCTTCTCAACCAGCTCCTGGTTATGGATGCATCTCAGCCTGGCTGCCACTTCTTGAAAGTCTCTTATGAGGTACCTAAATTCACCTACCAGCAGGCTCTTCCCTTACTGGATGTTCTGCTTTTTCTAGTCTTTATCTAGCAAGGAAATACAAAATATTAGCTTACTACAAGCTATATTAGCCCTTGCAAATGTATAATTCCTGAAAAATCTGTTGTTATAGTCCCTGTAAACTGGGGGAAGTTGAATCCAGGGTTTAAACATGGTCAAGATTCCATTCTGTGCAGGGTAATGAAGAATCTGAAAGCAAAGATGGCTCTTTCACAATCACACTAAAAAGTAAGATCAAAAAAATGTAATTACCAAAAGTATTTACAGTCCTGCGGTAAGACTGCTTGCTTACCAAAAGGATGTTTACTCGTCACATCATTTATGATGCACAGTGACATAGGCTCCACTATTTCTTCTTCTCTGCAACCAGAAGGGCGGTCTCCTAAAATGCTCTGCCTGTCCTTCCTGTTTCTAGACCAAAAATCAAACAGATCCTGCTTGGGCAGTGAAGTGGTGAGTACCTGTAAAAACTCCTTGCGGCTGGTCAGGAGAACAAGAAATGTTTGCATTTATAAAAGCAAGGTCTCTTGCATTTTAAGACACAGATGTGAAATGCAAGGTGGTTAGTAACATTTTTGGAGGTGTTAACCAGAAGCTCAGGTGTTATCTTCTCTAGAGAAAATTGATTGGGCAATGGTATTTATTTGCTTGTGTTTTTTAAACAAACATTTTTTTCTTATCAAATATTAAAATCACAGTGGTAAGAGCATGACTGTAGCTTTTGACATGTATTGGTAGAAATGGTAAACATTTTCTTGGTAGCATGAATTACCAAACCACATGCACTGAAATTCCAGCAGCTGTGACCACATGAACATTTTACCTTGTGCTAATGATCATGTGTGAGGAAGCAGTTGGTAAAAAACATACACTTTTTTTCGTTTATGAGTGTGGACACAAAGACAACAGCTTTCTTCACCTAAGATAAATTAATTGAGCTGACAGAACTAAATCATGGACTACTTCTTTCTTTTGGCCTCTTGAGAAAGGGCAAAAAATGAGAACTTCTAAGGCATCACAAATATGAAGGAGGAACTAATTTCCCTTCATCAAAGAAGTCTACAAATTATTTTGAAATCTTTTTAAAGCTGTGCAAATATGGTGAGAATCTAAGCAGGGAAGGTCAGTAGCCTCTCTGACTGAAACAGCAAAAGCTTGGTGATGAACAGCAACCAAAGCCCATCAATTACCTGAAGGCCCTATATTCTGTGGAAACCAGGCTCTCAGTCAAGTCTCAGGAGCCATTTCTTGTCCTTAAAATGAATTGAACTTTGGGTATGAGCTACAAACTCTCGTGGTTTTTAAACTGTGTTATATTCCTTTTTTCCATTTATCTTCTTGCTTTTAACTGCACTCTAGATTAGGCTTATTTGCAAAATTATAAACCAAATGAAGTATAAAGGAACCAGGATATTGATTGTAATCACTTCATCTAATCTCTAATGTAATTCAAATGTATTATGTAAAAAAATGGGAAGTTTTTGTATAGGCCACTGGCATTACATAGGTCTCAGATTCTCATGCTTCTGCAATGTAGTCCATGGTGGGCGAAGTATTCCACTCACTGCTACACTAAATAATAGCTTTCATAACTCCACGTATAACTACAGGCTTCACGTGCTCAAGAGCTGTAGGTAGCTTTCTAGCACAACTACACCATTGACTTATTAAGCAGAGCTGATATTACCTGAAATTACAGGCCATTTCTGCTTCTGAATCTTTCAGAAATGTTAGAATTTTCCCCAAATGGCCCAGCCCAACAAAAAACAAAGACCACATTACACCAAAATGAAGGTTTCCATATCAGCAGGGCAGTCACAGTGGTTGTGCAGCTGTAAAGTCACAGCCCCCAGAGACACTGCCTCTCACGTATCACAGCTATGTGAGCCTGCCCACTAACCTCCTTCCAAGGGCCCAGGTTTTTCTGTCTCCTTATTTTTCATTTTGCATTTGTCAACATCCCACTATTCCCGTCAAGGAGGTAGAGGAGCTCCCTTTTGTTTGATGTGAGCTGAACGCCTGAGGGCACTGAAGGGGTTAAGTGGAGGAAATTCTTGTCAACTTCAATAGAGAATAAGGCATTTTAAAGGATTTACTTTAAGAAGAACCCAGTACGTCTGACATCAGAGCCACAGCACATCACAGTGAAGTAAAATTTCTACTTAAAGGGTTTTTTATACTTTCAGAGTGGAAAATATTCATATTGTGGTTTCACACTAAAAATAAATTTTTCCATTCACAGCCAGCAACAGGTAGCTGAGGTTAGATCAAACCACTAGCTTACTAATGACTATGAATTGCTGTATCTATAGAAATGACCAGAATTCAAGGCAGCCTCTAAAATAACCCAGATGAATCATTCTTGAAAAATATTATTCACTCCATAATAAATAGACTCAGCATAAATGTCCACCACACAAAGCATGCTTTAAGTATTTTTTAAAAACTTAAAACACTGTTACATGTAAATTGAAATGATAATTTTTCTATCTTTTGCAGGAGTTCTGCATTTTTCACAAGTCTGGGAACACTCAAGTAATTCCAGGATCCTAAAATTAAGTGACTGAATTGAAAGCATTCCTTTTGCACAAGCATCTTGAATGTAATAAAAAATAGCTCTTAAAGTATAACAAATAAGGAATCTGAACTGTCATGAGTTATAGTGAAAACTGTTGTTCAACAATGATGCAGAAAGAAACAAAAAACTGATAAAATCTTAAGATTATTATTCTAATGTGCAACATGAGGTTTTTTGGTAGTAAGTTATTCGTCGAACACTGCTCGTGGAAATCAGCAGAACAACTCTGTCGTTACTGGTGCCAGGTAGATTTACCCTACTTGTGAATCTGGGCCCCAGTTAAATTAATAAAAACCAAAACCTAAAACTCACAAACACCCCACGACGACAGCAACCACTATCCTGCAATGCTGTCACATAGTTTTATATACAGGGTTATATTTTCATATTTCATATCCCATGTTTTCTCATTAAGGCAAATCTATGGCCATAGGACTGGCAGACCCTAAGAGGCCTGAAGAAGACTAGGGCTGTTAGAAAAGAAAGACTAAAACAAACAAACAATGGAAAAAAATCACTACCACCACAACAACATACCCACCCCAGCAAGGAAGCAAATACCAGAAGAGCACAAGACTTTAACTTCAACATTTTTTTGGTCTCTGGCTTTTCCTTGTCCCAATAAACCTTTTTGTACATCTCTGAAGTTGTTACCAAGGATGGCAGGTTGTTTTGTTTTTCATTGCCATGCATGCTGTATCCTGCCTTCACCAGGGAAAAAAGAAAAAAAAAAAAAAGACCAAACCAAAACCAACAAAAAAACATTGAAGAAAACAATAACTTTCATGCCCTCAACAGGAGTTGTCTAAATCACATGTGGACAATTGCAGGTTTAAGTCACTAAATTTACAAACTTAGAAATGAATGCTCTTTGTGTCTACTTAGTGTCTGTACTACTGTGGGACTTTCTCAGTAAAGTCCCACCAACAGTAAACCCACCAGTCATCATTTCATGGCCATTGTTGCTCGTGGTTGGTTTCTATACCACATCACATCTGTGCACTCATCCTTCTCTTTATCACTCATCCTCTGATGATATCTTCTCCCAAAGTAGCAGTTCTGCATATCTGCATCTGCATGAGAGCTGCCTATCTGTTGCTTCAGGAATTGACAAAGGCTTTGAAAGTTGCCGTGTATGTATGATAAGCAAGAAGAAAACTATTTTCATCACTCATTTGTCACTGAAAGAACAAAGTGGAAAAAAGCTGTTCTGTTTACTGGACCAACATGCTATGCCTGGGAGACTTCAATATACAGAGTACAGAGCAGGTGCACTCCACTCTGCAGATGCTGTCCCCCAGGGGTAGGAGAAAGTAGCACCTTTCACAGTATCATTTAAAAACCATGGGAAACTGTTATAGCAAAAGCTGATACTCTGAAAGAGGAGTATTGGTAACAGTGAAATATGGTAGTTCAATTCCTCATTTCCCCTAAGAAAGATGTATTTATGATGTGCATATATATGTACAGGAGATAGACTGTGCGATGTAGAAATGTAACTGTAATGATATTTTGCCCATCTTCATGGGCATGTCGGATTAAAGCAATGCTAGTACACACAGACACTTCTGTCTGAGAGCAGCTCACTGTACTTTAAGCATGTTTTTGCTCATGTAACCTCCGGTAGTGCTTAGAGCTGATTTAGTAACAGTCACAAAACACTGTGCAGATACTATTAGTATGAATGAGCCTATTCCAATTAACCAGACTGTCAGCTAAACCAAATGAATACTCTCCCTAGATTTTTTTGCAAGAGCTGAGCTAAACTGAATTCAAACTGTTGCAGCTTCAGTACACAGGAATGGTTTGATAACAGTAAGCTGAAATAAAAGGAGAAAGTCTACACACAAGCTTTATCAGCACAAGTCTGTCAGCAAAAAGCCTAACAGGAATCTGCAGCACCCTTAATGGAATTAACCCCCAAAACAGAATATCTCAGCAAAATCTAACAGATTGATGCCTAAAGGAAGCAACTACATATATCCTACAGCAGTGGAAGGAATAAATTATCTTAGTAGTAGAGTAAGTTAAGTAGGATCAGAATGCAGTTAAAAATCCTAAACTAAGATAACTATTCCTTGATTCAAAAGTGTGTGTCGTGCAATTATAAACTTTTTTTATTCCCCTAGGCAGCTGGGATTTTCCCAGGATACCCATTCAAGTGAATGTTCAATCAGTACATATTCAGGAATTCACCTCTTGTCTATACAAAGTTTCAAGGAGGTCAAGGAGAATTTTGTCATTGCCTCCAGTGAGGCCAGGCATTTCACCCACCAATCTTGCAGCTGAAGTGAGGTCTTTGGATAAAAACTATGTGAAATGTAAACAGCACAAATCCTGGAACATTTAATAAACTGAACAGGATATCTTTCCATCTAATATTTCACTTAGCTTAATTTATCAGCTTAAAAAAAAAAAAGTTTACATTGATTCTTTTTTTCTGAAGCAGAGATTTTAAGGGGTGAGTTGTGACAGTTCTTTTCTCTCCAGCCACATCCTTCAGACTGCATGTATGCAGAAATATATTTCGCACACACTTGAAATATTTTAATAAGATCTGTCCTCTCAGAGGCTAAGCTCAAGTGCAATACTTTACACACCAGTTTTTCTCTGTGAAAGTCTGCAAAATCATTCAGCAATTGCAAGGTTCCATAAGCCACCCACTCTATAATCTGGGGGCTAAGAGAGCACAGGGCTGAAAGGAATAAAGAAACAACATTTTCCATATCTTGGGAAAAGATGAAGCTGTAATTATTACCATGAGAGGAAACTATCTTTTGTGACTGTTTTCTTCAGAGATGTATGTAACTTCCAAAAACAAGAAACACCATCTCAATTCATTCTTAAAAAATCAAGTTCTGTGACATACTAAAGCTTACTTTTCAGTGAAGGAAAATATAGAAAAATGTCTGTTTTTATGACTAGTCAGTAGATGCTAAAAAAAAAAAAAAGCCATTCCCCAAAACAAAGAAAAAAATTGCAAGTTTAGATACAAAATATCAATATATAATTTTAGGTAACTACTTTGGAGCCCGTGCCCCGGTCACTTAAGCTTTGCAAAATTCTAAAACCTTACCTAGCCAACTGCCTTACTCCTCTGAGACAAAAAAATAAATAGTTTGCTTCTGTGCAATTTAGTTTCTACTTGGGGATTAGATTGCGTCATCTGGACTCATGAGAATGTCTGTCTTTTTGAGTGAATTTCCCTTGAGATGAGATTTGTGGGAGGGATCTCCTTCCTCCTGGACTGCAAATAAATGTGTACAAGAATGTTTCTGGGCACTATGTTCCAGCTGGCCCCGAAAGGACGGTGTCCATGCTGGGCAACTCCTTTAACCTCTAAAAGAAGGAGCTGCTGGCAACCTGACTTTTGGGAATGGCTCCTGAAATGTGGTAGGGAATAGCTTGGGAGAGTACTTTTTGGCACATGCTTAACTCACACCAGGCAAAGTCTTAACGCTTTGCTAGTGTGGGCAATTGCAATCCATTGTCCAGGAATATTTCCACCTACTGTCTGATTTATGAGTACAGAGGTGGCCAGAAACAGCTTTGCGTACTTTCAGACTTTGTACTGCATTTGTGTGTGTGCAGGAGAGAACAGGTCAGGCACAGCCCTGACGGAAAGTTCACATTTTATACCACAACCCCTGCCTCCCCTCAGCCACAGATATTTCAGAATAACCCACACTTTTTTGTAAGTCTTTTTCTTCCACTTGGGATGAAGGGGTCTGAGGAGAGCCTTTCTCCTCAAGAGCAGTACTGAGAGTAGTAGGCAGTGGGCAGTTAAGATAACCTTCATGTGTGGTTAGGGTTTTATTTTAATAATGGCATTATGGGATCCTCATGCACTAGTTTTAAAGAATGAACACAATGCTTCTCCAAAAAGAAAAGACACTGAGGCATAAAAACATATACATGATAAACAACTGCATAACCTCCATCTGCAGAGCAGCAGAGGTAGAAGAGAGTAAACCTTCTGGTGAAAGGTACAATGCATTCTATGAGTTCTGCAAGAGGGCATTGATGCTCCTGCTTCACTTTACTATCTAATGCAGCTGCACTTAGGTTAAGTTCACAAAGTGAATTCTTGGTCCTTTAACTACTCTGCTTACATATTTCATACTGCCATATACTTTGGGGGAGTGAGTGTGAGGGGGGTGGGGAGAGTAGAGAAGGAATAACAAAACAGCACTCCATCAAATTAGCATGCTGTCTGTGATAATTAAACAAAATTCATAAATAAAATAACCCAAAGCAAATAAAACTACTTCAAATTTTCCTCCTCTTTTCAATGCTTTATGAAAGAGAAATGAGAGGGAGGAAAAACTGCTCCCTTTGTGCATTTGACAGTTTGCATACACCAACTTTTATATGTGTCTTACAAGAAATAACAACAACACTTTAAGTAAATCAGTAATTAATAAAATTAATAAAACTGCACTACAGAGGAAGCTGACAAAGGTCTGAGTTGATTTTGAGACCTAAAGTGGAACTGTGTCTAATTATAGTAACAGTTTTAAGTATAACCAATTAGTGCAATTTACTTACAGTGCAACAAATTTTGAAACATGGATTGCTATAAACCTGATGTTTGCATTCATTTCTGAAGATGACAGTGATAAGTTTGGTCATTTAAAGATTTTCCATTTTGGTGTGGTTTTTTGACACACACTATAAGTGCATCAATACATTCTTTCATCAGTAAACATAGCAACAACCACACGATTTATGACTCATTCATATACACCACTTCTTGATCAAAATAAAATGAGGGTAAAAAAGAAAAATGAAAAAAACCTCCCTTTGTTCAAGGGGCTCTCTATGTCTGTAAGTTGGTGATTTTTCCTGATACACCCTTGTGTACTGGCTCAGGCTCTCCAAGTGAAACCTGTGACTGCAACTCCTAAATGGCATCAAGTGCTATCTCTTGTAACATATCTTGGTGCACCAAGTGGTTTGGTAATTATACAGCAGTCCTTCAGGAAAGCAGAGCTCCTCTGATTACACAGTTCCTTACTTTTTAGAAACAGATTATCTCCCTTGGCAAGACCATTTTAAAATGTTACTTAAACCCCTAAGTTTTAAAATATCCATAAATAGTCCTACATAATAGCAGATTACATTGTCGAAGTTTCTGATTATTGGTAACTTCTACTGAAATGGAACCAATCCATTTTAGTCTAGCAATTTGAACATTTTAGCCCTAAGCTTCTGTAATCAGCATGCACAGCTAAGTGAGAATAAAAAAAAGTTTCTTACACCACATGTAAAGAGAAACTTTGTGTATGTAGCACTCATGTCCAAAGGTAACTACATTGACTCTCTCCTGAATAATCCCTGTGAGAGAGGAACAGCAGCAGTTCATGCTTTTTATGGCAGTAAGACCTCTGCCTCTTTCATCTGAAACACAGTGCTAGTGGGTTAAAACAAAGGGGAACTCTTTAAAGATACATAAAGCCTTCTTGAGTAATAAAAATCATACCAAAACAATGAAAATAAGATGTTTTCTGAAATAGTGGATTCAATGTCACATGAATGGAAAAAACACTTCGTATTTCTGAAAATGCAGGGTAAGTGCAGCAAGGTAATCAGTTTTTAGACCTTGTCCTAAACTTTCAGGCACAGGATACTAATGAGAAAAGCATGTTTCATCCTCCTCTTTCCCCTTTTGTCCTATAAGTGGCAGTAAACCTTTATGTATTATTCCTAGGAAAGGCCTAGGAAAGGCATAGGGACCAGAAAGAATAAATATGAAGAGAAATAATGAAGACTGACATGTAGGAGTCTCCACAGATTGAAACAGGAAATATTTTTGAAGTCAAAAGTACTATACATATCTGCATCATATATGCACGTGTTTTTTGAGTCAAACTGTCCTGACTTCAATGAGACATTAATTTTATTTGTAAGATTCCAGTTTAAAATCAGATTGTATAAAGAGGAAAAAACCCAAGTACTTTCACTGGTAAGGATTTGGTTGCTTTGTCACCTGCAATCCCACGTCTGGTGTGCTGTCTATGTGCAATCCCAACTGTAATTGTTTTATTTAAGATGACCCAATATCACAAATGCTGAAATTTTCAGTAAGACATCTACTCAGTACTATTCATACAGACAGTACTATTCATACAGACACTACTCAATCGAGCGTGCTCTCACATTCAGCCAATTTCTTTCTGGGACTCTGCTCCAGTGACTGATTGAGAAATTAGTCTCAGCAGATGAAATCATTGTTACTCGCTGTATCTGCACCCATCTAGGAACACCTGAGACAAGACAGACTGTTCAAATCCGTCTTTCCCAACTCTTATTTCCTAAAAATATTTAAATGTTCCACTGTAGAACAGCAATGCATTCTGCTCTCTTCCTGCCACCTGAGAAAAAGCCCTAAGATTTCACTCATCACAAAAATTAATTATTTTGTATTTTGCCAGGGGTGAAAAGGGTAATACAGGTGATACTATACATTTAAATGCTAGGAGTTTAGTAAGAAAGTGTAATAAATCTATTGTGTTAAGCATCATGACCACTTAACTACCGCACTTCTGCACTTGGAGAATTTTGGCTTTTGAAGACTGATTTGGTAAATCTGTCGAATATGTAAATACTCACCTGAATATGATCTCAAATCCTTTAGGAACACATTTAATTTCCATCTAAAACACTATTTATTCTCCACTTGCATCCAAGTCACTTTTTTTTTAACTGTTATGATCCCTATTTCAAAAAAGAAATTATCATCAAGTTTCAAACCATTAAAGAGCAAAGTAATAAAAAAATCTTGAGGCTCTTAATAGAGGAATTTCTAAATTTCTCTAAATTTGATGTATTTTTTTGTAGCTTACATCGCAGAGAAAAATAAATTGAAAAAATGTTACTTGTTTCCATTGTTACTAGACTCAACTGTCAGTCCAATCCTGCAAGTCTCTATACTTCAAACAAACCTTACAGAATCTGTAACTTAAGAGATCAAAACTCTAGAGCAACAACACAACAAATGGAGCAATAATAAGGGTTTTGCTCTCTCTCAAGACTTCACCGCAGTCTAAAATTAAAGTTCTATATGGTGTATATCAAGCATGATTTTCATGGTTATCCTCAAAACCTGTGTATGGAAAATTTTCCTTACTTGGACCTCTACTTTCCTATCTCAAAGGATAAAGTAGGCATGCTTTAATAACATTATGTCAATCCACTCTAAAAGCCCTCTTAATTCTTATTAAAACAATCTAATCTGCTTGAGGCAAGATTTTGGTTTTATTCAGAATACTAAACCTTATCTAATTAAGTGCAATATTAGGATATTAACTAATATACACAAGCCAGCTTTTAAAAGTCCAGTGGGCACACACGCCAATCCATACTAACCGAAGCCTAGACCCCGGTGCCAGTTAGCCCAACAGGCTACACTTCCCTACATCCCTGCTCCCAAGAGTCATGCATGCAATCCAGTTTTTGGTAATGGGCTTACCTGGGGTGAGGGGGATCCACTATTTTATCCTCATTAAGAACCAAGTGGAAGATGACAACCACTGCTCAGTGTTTCCATCAGCTTCAAATTTCACTGCCAACAGGATGACTTTTCCCTTAGAACCTAACTAGGCAGACAGAGAACTTACTATACTGCAAAAAGAAAACACACCCACAATTTTAGTATTGGATTTTAGCTAGTAGGACTTTTAAGTTGCACCCTCTTTGACTGCTGTATTGCTCAGCCATCCCACAGTTTTCCAGTTTCACCTTCAGCTTTCTATAGAATTATCTTCAACTGAAACATAAATCACTGAAAACACAGGGCTTGCCTTCAGTTTTGTCAAGTTCATCAATACAGTGAAAACACTGGATTTACTGTCTACTGGAAACAGTGGGATTTGGGGTTTCCAACAAAGAGCCTAAAAGTCAAAGATTCCCCCCGTGTTTGTTTTTATCAGCAAGACTAGCCCAGGACAGTTTAGGCATAAGCACCTAACCTAGTTCCAGAACTACATTCAGTGAATGGAAACACATGATGGTCATCAACCCCTTCAAGAACAAAATTGCTAAAAAAACCCATAATTAAATAATAAAAATCTCTGTTTATCAGCAGCCAAGCAGAATCTCACATATATACTCCAATACTCAGTTACAGTATACTGATGTGCTTTAAATATGGACAAATTACTCGTGTAACATAAGCTACCTTCTTTCTGGCAAATACAGAAATATTCAGAAAGCTAAATATAGACGGTTTGTCTTTGTATACCAAAGTATCCAGCCAGCTGGTGCAGAGAGGAAAGAAAACCAGCTTACATTTTTCACCAGAGAGGTAAGGGGAAAAAAAAAAAAAGAGAAAGAGAACAAGCACTTTTTAATTTCACTTGATGATTGATAACCAATACGCACAAACACACAGTTAAGATTTTTGAGTACTACAGACCTATGTAGAATCATCCAAACACCAAATCTGAGATGAAAATTAAGGGGCAAAAAGACAAGACCATTTACTCAATGCTCTGGTTTTCAACTTTTAGTGGGTTCTTAATTTATTAGTAATAACTTGTTTTTCTTGGAGAGGGTTCAGAAAAGGCTGAGAAACTTTTTTAAGCGTCAGCTTAAAAATACTTACAACTATCCTTAAATGCCAGCTTAAGAAATGTATAAATAAAATTGAACATTAAGACCTCTAAACTTGGAGAGACATAGTCAGAACAGGAAATGATAGTTTGTTAATAAAGAAAGGTAAATCATTCTCTAGGCTTCCGGTGGGAAACTTGGCAGGGAAAGGATTTTGACCTCAGTGGAAGGTAACTGCCACAAATGACAAATCAAGCAACTTTCTTCTTACAAAGTGAGGCAAATGTTTGACATAACGCTGGACTGCATTCAGATCTATCATTCCCTGTGGCATACTCTTCTACCTTTAACAAATAATCCTGCAAGCTTTTTGCATTAACCGTATTAATTACCCTTTCTTTTTCCTCCTCTCTCTCACTGAGTAAACTCATGCAAGCCCAACATTTTTTGTGAATGATTACTTATTTCCTATTTGAAGCACAAAAGCTCATCACTTACAGAATAGGTCAAGCTTTCAGTGCCTATTAGTCCTAGTCTGGAATGAATTAATGCATTTTCCTATGTTCATTTTCCTTCTCTGTTGTAGGAACAGTATATGGGACATTTGTGCAAAGGAAGGGTGCAAAAATCCTGCATTGTTTTCAGGTGAAGAAGTAATCAACAACAAAAGAATACACTTAAAAAATCTCTTTTTGGTTTCCTATTAGGCTGTGTCTATAGCACTGTGAAGTTTGCAGTTCCAAGTATCAATTCTCCCAACTCAAAACAATAAATGGGGGGAAAAAATGACAAGTAGCCCAGTTTGATTTCAAACGTTAATATATTTTCTATTTTATAGTGAACATATGCATCGTTCACCCCTTATTTGCAGCAACTATGACGTCCTCATAAAAAGGGGTGACATTTGTAAGATGCCTCTTAAAATAAATATTTCTTTTTATAAAATAATAAAACTTCAAATAAATATTCTTTACACTAAACAATATGTTGAAAAAATTAGAAAATAAAGGCTGAATTTTACTGTAACTGTACAATATACATGAAGTCCAAAGGGAAATCAGAGTCTTGTAATAGAAGGTTTCCGTAAGACAAAATACAATCTAAAAACATACTGATTGATTCACATTCTTCCGAATGTACAACATATTAGTATAATATTTTGTGACTGTGCCATGTCTTATGACAGCACTTACTTTTCACAGTTGAAAATATTATTGTATATACAAAAATATAGCACATTATCTCTGGCAGAAAACAATGAAAAAAAAAGGAGTCATTTGCTAATTTACAAATTTTGCAAGTACTATTCACAAACAATAGAGTTGCCTAGGAGTGTCTGTGTTGCTTTAGCTTATGCAATATGTGGGTCACAATGTACTGCATCCCTTTTTTTTCCCCTGTACGCCACTAGCTGGATTCTAACAAGCGTATCAGTTAAGATGGCACACACACAGAAAAGCATTTCACTGCAAACAGCAAAGTACATCCCCAACCCTTCCACTACAGTGCCAAGACCATAGCTGCTTAGTTGGTTGCATATGTACGTTAAAATAATAATCCTTGTTACTTTAGTATTTCTGGCTAGTGATGCTATGTTGGCTTTTCAAAGTTCCTGGGGGGGACACTGGGAACTTTGCAGCAAACGGTGTTGGAGTGTTTACAGCGGCACCCAGGTCGATTTACCCGGTCATAACAGCCCTGGCACAACTTAAGGCAACCCTTGGCTGGTAGGTAACACCACAAGCAAGGCAGAAAGAGGGACACTACACCCATGGCGGACCACCTAGTGCAGCAATGTGACTGACTGCAGGAACAGGGGTTGTCAGCACAGTTGTCCTCGTCATCATTAGAGCAGTGATAGAAGAGGCCCTTCACACAGCAAACACAAGTCCCGTAATCAACCACGTTCTGGGCTGAGCAAAGACACTGCTTGTCACAGATCCAACATGAGGGGAGGGTCCTTGGATAAGTGCACTCCTTACACTTACACTTTCCACAGTCCTCACACCTGTAGCTGTGTGCTCCCAAGTCTTCTTTGCTCAGTGGCTTCAGCTCACTTGACTTAAGCTCAGACTTGGGCTGCATTCGGACTATCCCATCAGCAACTGGCCCCGAAGATGATCCTAGAAGTCTTTGTTCTGACGAATTACTGCTTGTACTTGTCCTTGTACTGCTCCGTGAACCTGTGCTGACTGTGCTGATGGATCGGGACAGAGGTGCTCGAGGAGATGCGTGCATTTGTGTGTGCTGGATCCGGCTAAAATGACGATGCTCAGGCAAGCCATGGGGCCTTTCATTTTTGGGCTGGGTTGTTACCCGAGGAGAAGACTTGACCCCCGGCCGTGGAGCCACCGTAGGTCCCTCTGTGTACTCATTCGTGTTTCGGATGGCTCTGATCTGGTCCAACGACAGGACGTGAACCTGCTGCATCAGGACATCCCGCAGGTCGGGCTCCCCGTGCGGTCTCCCACTGTCACGCCGAGCCTGTAGTAAGGGCTGCGACCCACTGCCGTGCTGAGTCTCCATCAGTGCCCGGAAGCTTGCTCACCCCGGCAGGCTTAGAACACATCTGAAATCCTGGAGCAACAAAGAGAGGATTCACTATTGCAACACATCTCATACTCTCTCCAGCAGCCTTTCAAGCCTGCAGGACCCCACAGCACCACACACAATCAAGTAATGCATCAGCCATTAAAAAAGGAGTCACATATGGGACACACACAGTCAACTGAGTGCACTTCCCTTGGCCTGTTCTGCCTACTGCTGTGAAGAGTTTAAGGGGATTCTTTCCTAGGACCATGCAGCTTAACTTGTGGCTCTAGAAAGTCTAGGTATTATTCCTGCTAACTAAGGCTTCCCAGGCCATCTTCTGGTTAGACCATGGCCTTTAAAGTGATTACATTTCAGCCACTTGAAGTGACGCTTCTTTTCACATCACACTACTGAAAGCCTTATATTAAAAAAAAGACCAAAACACTACCTTGCAAGTATTCAGCAAGTGTAATGTGACCTGCTGATGACAGACATATAATTCTCCAATTTTGTTTAAAACTGGATAATATTTTGGTAGGCTAGTCTCTTTACACATTAAACTTTACATGATGTAAATAGGAAATTTTAGTTTAATACCAACGGTCCCAAGAAAAACACTAAATAGCAATAAAATGTTTGAGGTTAGACATTAAATGAGTTAGTGCTACCAAAAGCTTCAACAGCACAAGTAAAAATATCTCTCTCCAGTATTTTAGTGTGTGTCATACTGGTGCACACAACTGTGATTGTTATTTTAAGACTCAATACTACAAAAGCAGTGTCACCACAGTTGTTTGGGGGTTTTTTTTAATGTATAAAAAACTCCATAGACTACATTTCAAACTGTAAATATTACCAAGAGTGGCTTGTGGGACAGAGGCATGCATAATATAATCAAATAATGCCAGCATCCAAGAAGTCTACTTGATTGTGAATATTCCTTTAAAGAGTCATTAACTACAAAGTAGAAATGCAGACTTTAGAATTTAAATGAAAACCCAGTAAAAGACACAGAAGATGAGAATTTGTAAATAACTTCCACACTCAAATATGCACAAGTTTCAAGTACTGCCCTCTAAATTAGTTAATATTTGTTCTGCCTTTATCATATCTTAAAGTGGCTCCAAAATCCAATTACCTATACAGAAATCCAGAACAATATTTTACAATTAAAACCCAAGCAGGAACCAAACTTCTTACAAGGACCACACAATGTCTTCAATTATACCTAGAAAGAGCACCACAGTGTTACTCTGTACACATCAGTTACCAACAATAATACTGTACTGCAGTATAATAAAACATAGCCAAACAGTTTAACAATTAGTATCTCAAGACACTGTCTTTATTCTAACATCAATGCAAAACATTTAACCTTTTAACTGCTGGCTCCCTTCCTTCAAGAGGCTTTTCTTAAAATAAAAAATAAAAATATATATATACATCTATACAAACAAATCTCTAACTTCTAAGAGTGACCACCTATTTTAAATATTGCCAAATCCTGGTTTTGGACACAGGATGTATGTCACGGTGTCCATCCCCCCCTCTTCCCCCTAGCTCCCTCTCCCCCCAAAAAAAAGTCTCGCAAACTTGTCTTGAAGCATTGCTTATGTTTTTTTTTTTTTACAAATTAAAACCTCTGCCATATCAAAAGTTTCAACCAACAGCCTAAGCAGACGTTCCCCTCATCTAAAACAATCTGGAGATAAAATATAATAAAAAGTAAAATGCTTTCCCCATCCTTGAGAGGAATCGGCAGCCCTCTCTGCCCTCCAGGTCCAGGTTTCCACCAGCCCCAGCCAGCCAAAAGGGTATGCCAGATCAACCCCTGCCTCTCCAGAAATGACAACCCACTGCAAAAGCAAAGCTGACCCTGCTCCCCTCCCCCCCTCCGGCTCCATCCCGGGCGGGGGGCGCGCAGCAGGTGGGAGGCGACGGCCCCTCGCCCGCCGGAGAGTGCAGACAACCTGGAGATAACCAGGAGACATCCTCTGGGCTGGGAGGTGGGAGGGAGCTGCTTCAGCCGCCTTATCAGAAAGTCAAACCCATGTTTCCTTTTAACTCTTCCCCCCTGCCCTCCCCCAGGAGATGCTAAAGGAGCTTCCCCTCCCGGGAAGTGCCAGGCGCCCTGCAGACGGTGCAGACAACACCTCCGGGACAGCTGGGCAAAAGGCAGATTACCCCCTCTCGCCTTGCCCTAAGCACCCATTCAACTTCACAAAGCCAGCCGCTGGAAAAGCTCCTCTTATTTTACGCATATTCTGCAAATTGCCTGACCTTCAGCCCGCCCCGCTCCGCCCCAGCTCGGAGGGACCCAGGAGGCATTTTCAGTGGGGCATCAGGCCGAGCCGGGTGCTCCCCGCTTTTTCTCCCCTTGGTAGATCCGCTAACAGGACAGGACGCAAAGGACCAGCACATTTATTTGCAGACCTACATTTGCCCGAAAATCCTTACGGGAGGGCACGTCTCTCCCTCCTCTGACCTAGTACTTCTCCCTTTTGCATCCGCCAAGAGCAGAGAAGCAGATTTGCCTTTTTGTGTGTGTATGTGTGTGATAACACGATTCCCCACTCCACTTCTGAGAGCCAAAGTCCACTCTCACCGAGCTCAAGTGCCAGGATTGCTAACTTTTCTTAGCTGGGCTTGGCAAAAGGGTGAGCGAGGGGGACGGGTTTCTCGTTCGGCACATGTGGGGAGGTTTAAAACACGAGGGGCTTTCTTGCGTGCTGTGGAAAAAACCCGTGTACCGCTGGCCGGGGAAAGGCGAAGCCTAAGCGAGAGAAGTCCTCTGCTCGTGAATTTCTGTTCTGTGGCCGGAGCCTGTGCAAGGCACCCCCACCCCCATTCCCACCGCACACACACCAACCACCTCCTCTTCTTTCAAAGTGCTTTGAAACCCCCATTAAGGGCCGAGTGTGTGATCAGACTATGGATTAGGGCAAAAGGGACTTTACCATCGGGGTGGGGCAAAGTGACACACAAATAGCTTGCTGAAAACACCAGCAGCTTTTTTAAAAAAAAAGGGTGTTTAAAGATAACCACCAAAACAAAAAAAAAAAAAAAAAAAAAAAAAAGGCTTTTCCTTCCCCTCCACTCGTGGCCTCTGCATAGAAGAACCTAGGGAAGGATTTTCCTCGTCTTACAGATCGAATTAATTTCATCATAGAAGTATCTAAGTGTACACACTCACCCACACACACATGTATATATTTCTACCAGACGTGCACTCACTTCCGAATCTCACGGATCTCCTGACGCCACTACAGACAGGCGTAAATCACGCACTGAAAGGCGGGTTGCTCCTTCTCCCCCAAGACCGGGGAACAAACAGCCCCGATGCTCGCCAGCCCCGCTGCGCCCTCCCTTCACCTCACCCCGGGGCTTGGCGGGAAACAACCCGTGCCCGGCGAGGCAGCAGCCCGCAGGCCCTCCCGTGCCCGGCTCCCCGCAGCAGCCAGAACACGCCGGAGTTGT
>NW_008236445.1:367673-368650 GCF_000691975.1 Corvus brachyrhynchos | reverse complement strand
GGGAGGGAGTAGGTTACAGAAAATCTTGTTTTGCAAAGAAGGAAAAGGCTCTCACCGTGATCGCGGCGCTGCACCAAACCCCTCTCTCTCTTGTATTTTCTTCTTCCTGCGGTTTGCAAATAAATCCAGCCCTAAAGCAAAAAAAAAAAATTCTTTTCCAAACTCTGCTTTAGTCCAGCTTGCAAATTAGAGTAAGAATGATCACCATGTAAAAAAAAAAAAAAAGTCCAGAGCAAAGTTAGGTGCCTCTCCCCAGATCGATTATAATACGTGTGTGCGTGTATATACTATAATAATAATCAAAACACCTCTCCGGATCGGGGTGGGTTTTCTTTTCTCTTAAAAAGAGATCACTCAGTCTTACACACACACTTTCCTTTTTTCCTCCTCAATGAACAAGAGGCCGAATCGCAATACCAAGTCACTTTTTCTGTTGCTGTTGCAAATTGATCAAGAGGAAAGGGAAAAGCCAAAGAAAACAAAATAAAGTGGATCTAAAATAAAATCCCAGAGCTTTCTTCCACTGAGCTCCTCCAAAAAAGCAGCTTGTGCAATGTAGCCGTTCTGCTGAGAAGCTGCTTGCTGCAGGCTCCTCTCCCCTCTCTCCCTCTTAGCTTTCTCGCTCCCTCTGCGAGCGTGTGTGTGTTGCAGGCAGTTCTGTGGTTTGCAATCGGGGGGGTGTTTTGGGAGCGCAGCGGATTTGTGGTGGTGGTTGTTGTTGTGTGTTTGGAGGAGGTGGAGGAGGAGGAGGAGGAAGATTTGAGATCCGAGCTGTAGGGGCTCGGCGTTTTTCTGCTCGCTCGCTCTCTCCCTCTCTCTCTTTTTCTTTCCGGAGGAGGTAGGGTGATCTCTCTGCAAAAGCAGCAGTAAATGGCGTCATGTGGATCTGAGGAGGAACAGAGCAGTTGTTGTCCCAGAGGATATATCGCATCCGGTCCCAGCTCATTGGCTCTGCGGGGCTACATTCACTGGCGCTC
>NW_008236445.1:364280-367160 GCF_000691975.1 Corvus brachyrhynchos | reverse complement strand
TAGTTGGACGCAGGCATCTTGCGCCGACACGGATCTGTACGCGCACCCCTGTGCCCAGGCAGGCATGCACCGAGCACGAGTGTTCCCGTGTCACGTGTGGCACTGCCTAAAATACACACCGTGTGTAAGGCGGTAATCGCTGCGCTATTCAGAAGGACAACCCTCGGTGCAAAGCCCCAGCCAGCCCTCTACTACTCGAGGCGATTTCGCAGGCACTTCCTCTCCTACACCTGCTGGTCACCGCTCTGTGGAGGGGGTGGTCATTCCCCATAAAAACGTGTAAATAAGGAGGGCTGTGTCTCCCACGGACGGCCTTCGGGTTTTCGTGGTTTTATATGCAAGTATCCGTTCTTCCACAATAGTATTCGGAACCTGCAAACTATTTTCCATACTTGGTTGACAGTAAGGTCAGCCGGAGTTAAACGGGGCTCGCTTCTTTCCTTTCAGGCGGGTTCCATCGCTCCCTAGCCCGCACAGAACACCTGCAGCCCGTCCGTCCGTCCCCTCCCCACCCTGTTCGACCCCCGGCCCCGCAGACGGAGCGCTCTCCCGCCGGGGAGGGGGCTGCTCCTCCGCTGGAGCCGCAGCCCGGTGGGGCTGGGTTATCCTCGGGGCTCCGCTGTACAAAGGCAGGACTTCTCCCCCGGCGCCGGGCAGCGCCGGAGGGAGCCTTCCCTGAGCTTCCCCGCGGGAGGGGGCGCCCAGCGGCCTAGCGTCTCCATGAGGATGCGCCGGGCAGCGACATGAGCATCCTCGGAGATGTGCCCCGTGTGCAGGCAGCGCGCTCTGTGTCAGCCAGGCAATCCACGGTGTTCAGCTGTGAGAGACAAGTATGGGTTAAAATATCCGGGAAAGAGAAAACACGATAGTCCCCTCACTGTAGAAAGACAAAAATCACTTCCCCCCACACGGCAAAGTCAAAAATAGGTTAAGAAGTCGTTGTGCAAACCTATACACATGGGAAAGGTCTGTTAAATTATTTATGGTCGTTTATACTGAGTACATAAATAGTATTTTAAACTGGAAAGTTCATAACACCATTTTAAAATCTGTCGATCAGTAGTGCAATCACCGATTTCCACACCAGTTCTCAACTACAGGTGTATACACTTAATATAGAGAGTAGTCTCAAAGGCAGATCTGAAAGCAGTGAAGCTATTTTTATTCACAGAACCAGTCATGCGTGCAAAACGGTGAAGCATCAATGTCTTATAGCTCAAAAAAAAGAAAAAAAAAAGCGCCAAAAATAAAGCCAGCAAAACCCCCAAGAATACAGCATCCTAGTACTGATGAGTTTGAAAGAGAAGCCTTAAACCTGCAAAGATTTGTGCACTAACTGGCGCAAAGGTATTCAGTAAACAGTGCACAAATCTGCAAAAATTAAGTGTGCTCTATTTTGTGCGTGTGCTTGTGTGTGTTCATGTTGGAACCTCGACGCTGATTTCTCAGGTTTTTAATCTGATGGTACCTTGGAACCAGCTTTTGGAAGACTTCATGTATCACTCACATTTCACATTTGTCATAGAGAGTGGCTTAATGCATGTGATTATGTTTCCCCTAGTGGTTTGCTCTAACCACTGCATGGTGGGGGTTTTTTGGGTTTTTTTTGGTGTTTTTTTTTTTTCTTTTAACCCAAGCAGACGTTGTTTGTTGAGATGAAGTTGAGTTTATTCTCAGCAAAGAAATGTAACTGTTGTACATATATATATATATATATTTGTGTACACACCAATATACACATATATATATATATATGTATAGGTGTTGTTCATGATATAGTTGAATAGTAGCAATCCCAGTGGTTTCAGGTGAAAAATGGGGCACATAACATTTGAAAAGTGTATGGCATGATAGACACCTATCTGAAATAGCTGAAACTTTTCTGTTTCATCCTGAAATTGTCCCACAAGTTTTTACATGATTTGATTTTCAGATCAGGACCTGAAAACAAGTGGTTTCCCCTTTACTTTGAAAAGGAAGGGAAGTAAGGGAATTCATTCATAAGGAATTCTTCCTTCAAGGGAAGGAAAGTGCAGGTAGAACATTTCATGCATTATCTCATGAGTTAATGCAATGATATGGGAATATTGATTCTGCGCATCCTAAAAGGACTAAGCTTGGCTGCACATTGCTTCTACTGTCCAGAAGTTCCATAGAAAATTAAATCTTTAATTGATTATCTTCTATGTTTGTTACTCTGAATAAGCTAAAATACATAAAGGAATTATAGAGCTTTTTAAAATGATTACCTGTAAAGCTTTTTTTTGCCTACTGATATTTCATTGAGGTTCTCATGGCAGATAAGGCCACTTAGGTAAATTGTGGAGAGAAACTGAGAGGTCAAACACACTGCACTGTAAACAGCTGGATGTATTTATGAAGAAAATTAAGTCCTTGACTCTGTACTGTTAGTTTTGCTTTTGCAATTTTTATTGTAGTTTACCTGAAGGAAATTCTGGAATTCTCCTCCCTGAGAAGAGGAGGAAAATGAACATTGTGTTCTGGGAATGCAGTCTGGTGGGACAAGGATCAGCACTGTTACATGTGAAAGATAGAATTAATGCCTGCTACTGTCGTTGGGAATACACATGCTCTGAACCTGCTCAGAGACTGAGTCTCCTGCTTTTAGTGATGCCCAGGTATTCTCGGATTAAACTACTATTTTCAGATCTAGCTCATGATAGACTCCTTCCTTAAAGGTGATATAGGCCAGATCCTGTGTAACTTTATCCCATATGGTGATTGCCCCAGTATGTAGAAGGACAGTTGTCAGAAAGATAATTTCTTGTTGAATACCAAATATACTTACGTAAAATTAAAGAATAAACAAATCCCTGTCCTGATCCTTCTGAAATTATACTGAAGGATACATACATTTAG
>NW_008236445.1:355101-360731 GCF_000691975.1 Corvus brachyrhynchos | reverse complement strand
TCCCCGCGGGAGGGGGCGCCCAGCGGCCTAGCGTCTCCATGAGGATGCGCCGGGCAGCGACATGAGCATCCTCGGAGATGTGCCCCGTGTGCAGGCAGCGCGCTCTGTGTCAGCCAGGCAATCCACGGTGTTCAGCTGTGAGAGACAAGTATGGGTTAAAATATCCGGGAAAGAGAAAACACGATAGTCCCCTCACTTCCTCCCACACGGCAAAGTCAAAAATAGGTTAAGAAGTCGTTGTGCAAACCTATACACATGGGAAAGGTCTGTTAAATTATTTATGGTCGTTTATACTGAGTACATAAATAGTATTTTAAACTGGAAAGTTCATAACACCATTTTAAAATCTGTCGATCAGTAGTGCAATCACCGATTTCCACACCAGTTCTCAACTACAGGTGTATACACTTAATATAGAGAGTAGTCTCAAAGGCAGATCTGAAAGCAGTGAAGCTATTTTTATTCACAGAACCAGTCATGCGTGCAAAACGGTGAAGCATCAATGTCTTATAGCTCAAAAAAAAGAAAAAAAAAAGCGCCAAAAATAAAGCCAGCAAAACCCCCAAGAATACAGCATCCTAGTACTGATGAGTTTGAAAGAGAAGCCTTAAACCTGCAAAGATTTGTGCACTAACTGGCGCAAAGGTATTCAGTAAACAGTGCACAAATCTGCAAAAATTAAGTGTGCTCTATTTTGTGCGTGTGCTTGTGTGTGTTCATGTTGGAACCTCGACGCTGATTTCTCAGGTTTTTAATCTGATGGTACCTTGGAACCAGCTTTTGGAAGACTTCATGTATCACTCACATTTCACATTTGTCATAGAGAGTGGCTTAATGCATGTGATTATGTTTCCCCTAGTGGTTTGCTCTAACCACTGCATGGTGGGGGTTTTTTGGGTTTTTTTTGGTGTTTTTTTTTTTTCTTTTAACCCAAGCAGACGTTGTTTGTTGAGATGAAGTTGAGTTTATTCTCAGCAAAGAAATGTAACTGTTGTACATATATATATATATATATTTGTGTACACACCAATATACACATATATTTATATATGTATAGGTGTTATGTTCATGATATAGTTGAATAGTAGCAATCCCAGTGGTTTCAGGTGAAAAATGGGGCACATAACATTTGAAAAGTGTATGGCATGATAGACACCTATCTGAAATAGCTGAAACTTTTCTGTTTCATCCTGAAATTGTCCCACAAGTTTTTACATGATTTGATTTTCAGATCAGGACCTGAAAACAAGTGGTTTCCCCTTTACTTTGAAAAGGAAGGGAAGTAAGGGAATTCATTCATAAGGAATTCTTCCTTCAAGGGAAGGAAAGTGCAGGTAGAACATTTCATGCATTATCTCATGAGTTAATGCAATGATATGGGAATATTGATTCTGCGCATCCTAAAAGGACTAAGCTTGGCTGCACATTGCTTCTACTGTCCAGAAGTTCCATAGAAAATTAAATCTTTAATTGATTATCTTCTATGTTTGTTACTCTGAATAAGCTAAAATACATAAAGGAATTATAGAGCTTTTTAAAATGATTACCTGTAAAGCTTTTTTTTGCCTACTGATATTTCATTGAGGTTCTCATGGCAGATAAGGCCACTTAGGTAAATTGTGGAGAGAAACTGAGAGGTCAAACACACTGCACTGTAAACAGCTGGATGTATTTATGAAGAAAATTAAGTCCTTGACTCTGTACTGTTAGTTTTGCTTTTGCAATTTTTATTGTAGTTTACCTGAAGGAAATTCTGGAATTCTCCTCCCTGAGAAGAGGAGGAAAATGAACATTGTGTTCTGGGAATGCAGTCTGGTGGGACAAGGATCAGCACTGTTACATGTGAAAGATAGAATTAATGCCTGCTACTGTCGTTGGGAATACACATGCTCTGAACCTGCTCAGAGACTGAGTCTCCTGCTTTTAGTGATGCCCAGGTATTCTCGGATTAAACTACTATTTTCAGATCTAGCTCATGATAGACTCCTTCCTTAAAGGTGATATAGGCCAGATCCTGTGTAACTTTATCCCATATGGTGATTGCCCCAGTATGTAGAAGGACAGTTGTCAGAAAGATAATTTCTTGTTGAATACCAAATATACTTACGTAAAATTAAAGAATAAACAAATCCCTGTCCTGATCCTTCTGAAATTATACTGAAGGATACATACATTTAGCACTTGTAATATAATGTGGAGCTTTTGCATGTAAATTGTTCTAATAAAGCTACTATGCTCTTTGATGTGTCATTCAATGTTATTTGGTTATATTTGTGTCCTTGATAAAATCAGCATTGTTTTTTTGGAATTCAACTTTATAAACCTTTCTAGCTTATACAGTGCATTTTATGATTAATTCTCTCTTTTCAAGTACCTTGAGACCAAATGTTCATAAGTGGAACAATTTGACGTGGATGGGACTAAGTGAAGTTTATTTGTTATTTGGTATTATAGTAGGCTTTCTATGGTGTATTTGTTGTATTTGTTTTTGTTAGGGTGTATTTGTTTTTGTTAGGGTATTCCTCCTCATATTTTCGACTTCTTTGGTAGAAGTAATCATGAGCATGACAACACAGGCAAGCCTTGTCTGTTAGTGCTTGAAACACTGGACTTCCTAGATTTGGTCAGTCAGAGGCTACGTAACACCAGGCTTTGACTTTACTAGAATTTTATGCAAAATCAACTGATTGCCTATTAAAATGTTAGTAAGTGCTAGTTTGGAAATTCCCAAAATATTTTGTAGCAGGATGCAGACATATGTGTGTTGATCTGTGATTAAAGTGACTTAGAAGAAATGGAAGAGGTCAAAGTTAGAAGTTATGGGAAATTTGAAAGGAGGTTTTATGAAGACACTTATCACATTTCTACTGTGGTTTGCAGCAGTAGTTTTTAAATTTCTTCAGTCTGTAGACATTTTATGCTTTAGAAGAGAAAAAAAAAGCATAAGGGAAGCACAGGCTTTTTTAGAAAATTGTAAATTATGAGACCTCCCATTTAGAAGTAGTCCATAGGAATTTAGAGATCACAGTGAGAAAACCACTGATGTAGAGATACCCGAACTAGCTCTAAACTGCAATGTAGTAGAAAGGTAAATTAATATCTTGGGTACTGTGAGCAGTGGAGTTGGAAGAAGACAGATGCCTACTCTTCTCTGAAATGCGAGGTAGCCTCCACAGACCTCCATGCTGTGACGGCCACTCTGCTCCCAGAACATAACGTATTTTTCTGCAGTGGAGGCTGGAGTTCAAAAAACACTCAGAGAGATTAGCAGTTGGTAATATAAATCTTGCAAGTCAGTCATGGCATATGTACAAGTCAGACGCACAGATTTTCTGCAAACAAAAGGAAGCAGGTTGAGCAAATGTTTAAAAAAAGAAATATCATGTTTATCCTATTTACTGAGATTATTTTTATTTTTCTCAGTTATAAAACACTTGTGTTCATCTGAGTGGCATACAAGCACGTCCTGAAAGCAGAGGTGATGTATGCAGGACAGAATAATTTCCTGGAGACTAATTCATTTTGCACAAAAAGGAAAATAAAAACTGGTGTTTCCCCATCACTTGTCTGAAAATCAGAACACAACCAAAGTAAAATACTAGTTATATGGTTACATCAATTAAAAAGTATTAAAAAGTGTGAAATACCCTGATCCTGCTGTCAGATCTGTACTGTCTTTTTTCTTCCTGATTATAATGACAATATCAATGACAATAATTAAAACACTGTATATTCTATCACAGTTTTCTCCACAGATCTCAAACTAGTTTTTAGGAGATGTCACTATGCCCATTTTAGAGGTGAGAAAAAAGAGGGAAGAAAGAAAGAAGTAACTTATCTCAAAAGCAAGAACTAGGACTCTCAGGTCCCAGTCCAGTCTCTGTGCTGTATACATGCTGCTTCCCTAGGAGGCCCAAAGTGTTGATTTCCTTGTGACCTCCAGAGTCTTTCTGCACAACCAAAATTTCAGAATCTGTGTCTAATAGAATCGGAACACCTTAAGAAAAGGGTTTGAACTGTTGGACAATTATGTCACTTCGAGAGGGAAGAGGACAAAATTAATTATCCAAACAAGGTTATCTCTGCAGGAGCATCCACTCCCACCCCTTGATTAAAGAGTTCCTGTAAACTGCCATCTCTGCATCTGGTGTAGTTACTCCTATCTCATTTGTGGTTTTGTAATCATCTTTTCCTGTATTTTAAGCAGGCCTATTACTTTCAAAAGTCCCATAGATACGAAGGAAGAAATTAACAGAGAAGCTGAATCTCGGAGCTGTTCCTCCTAAATAAGCCCTTGACTCCTTCTGGAGCCGAGTGAAAGTCTGATGTGCTCCAGGCCAGGGAGGGAATCCAGCTGTCCAGAACAGCTCCCAGGATGGTGTTCTAATTAATGAAAGTTAAAGGAAGCATTGGAAATTGCGTTACAAACATAGACAATAAATCCACTGCATCTGACAGAACAAGCTTGCAAAATAAGCCCACTGGAAAACTTCCTTCATTCTTGAGGTTAAGTGTTTAAACCGTTTAACATATTTTAAGTTTTCTTATTGTTGCTTACTCACAACGCAATTCAAATTGGCATAAATTATAGCCAGTTCTGATGGTTTACGTTGTGTCAAAGCAGTTGTGTTTTCCAGAGTATGTGCCGTTCAATTTCTGTTTTCTTTCTTAGCGCTGTAGATTTGTTTTCTCCACAGGGACACAAATTATGGCTCTATAAAATCCGTTTTAGCTAAGGAAATTTCTGTTAACGCCTTATTCAAAATCCCTCTGTAGACAATAGAAATAAAGGCAACAGCGTTTATTTAGTTGAATAGCTTTTGCATCAGGTAAAGTTTGACTTCTGTAAAGACAAAGTTTTTTCGGAGTTAGAGAATATATGTAAATATATGTCTAAATTAGAGGGTCAATATGTAAAATTATGTGTACGGATGGTAGATGCTGCTAGTCGGGCTAGCAGAAGTACTTTCAAGTTTGGTCGAAGCTGGAGCTCAAGCTGCAGAGGCAAAATCTTCATTAAGCCCAACTTCAAACCCAAGGATTTTTTCTGCAGCAAAAAAGGAATAGGAGAGGGAAAGCATTTTCTCTGTGGTGAGAGGGCTGCAGGAGGGAAGAGAGCTGCCTTTTGCTGAGACCCTCTCGGATTTAGCATTGCAGAAGCTGGTTCTGAAGGCAAGTCAATGAAATAGAAACGGGAATTTCCTCTGCTCTCCTTCCTGCTTCTGTCTTTGCCTGTCTCACCTTTTGAGAACCTGATTTGTATTTGTATACATGCGTGTGATCCCGATTTCATTGTTTGCCTTTTCACACAAGCACTTTCACCTACATCCCCCTCCCCTCCCTTCCTCTCATTTGGCAGCCAGTTGGGCTTCTTCCTGCCTTGAATACCGCATTCTCTGGTTATTCAAGCTCAGTCATTAGCACCCTGTCCCCCCACTGAAATTATGAATGAAAAGCCTTGTTGTTCTTTACAAATAACTCGGGCTTCCTCAGTCAGTCAAATTCAAATAGCAGTGACTGCCAGACAAAGCGCCTGTATGATGGACAGTCCTCTCAGCAAGCCATCAAGGCACACAGGAAGTTTTTAAAGGCACAATCTAGGTAGCGCAGCCCGGGCGTTCCCCCCCGGG
>NW_008236445.1:290206-354412 GCF_000691975.1 Corvus brachyrhynchos | reverse complement strand
CCGCCCGCTCCCACAGGCAGCCCCTTCAAAAATAACCTTAAAGCAATAAATCATACATGTTTCCTGCACTATACAAGGAACAGCTGGTTATTTTTCTGCACTTCCCCTCCCCCCCTTCTTTTTTTTTAGGCCTAAAAATTATTTAAGCACAGGAAATCAAGCATGTCAAAGTTTGGCAAAGCAGTTTGGGTGATTTAGCAATTACAACACTTCTTTCTCTATTAGCCAATCCTTGGGCTTTGACTTTTTATCTCCTCATTTCCACTGGTTTCTGCATCTGCTCCGATGACTGGGGTAGCTCATCCCTTGTCTTCCACGCAGCAAGGGAAGTGATCTTCATGGTTTTCAAGGAAAAGCTGTTCACTCTGATTCTTCTCTTTCACAGGAACTCTGTATCCTGGCGTTCAAAAAGATGTCATGGACTTATCCAATTGATTTATTTAGGAACAAAAACCCTGAACCTGAGAATTACTGAAATGTCTCGTTGTAGCCAAGTCTGGACTTCTGTACTTTGCTTAGTGCCCTTAACTATCTGATGCAGGCAGTGTTGATGCATCACCCCATGTGATACATCATGTATGTGTGTGCATAGTAATGTGTTGGACGCATTAGATTTTAAATATAACTACAAGTTTTTCTCCTAAGGTCTCTGCAACCTCAGGCTCTGTTGCTGCAGCTGGATTCACACGGGCCAACATTTGTGTTTGCACCAACCCCCTTAGGAGCCCACCTGCCTGGATCTGATTTCAGCCTTGGAGCTGTCATTTCCTGCCATCACATGAGGTAGGTAGTGCATGCTAACTAACTAAAATCCAGATCTGTTAGACTTAGTGTTGCCATTTAGCAATGCCCAATTCTGCCAATATATTCAGTGGTTGGAACTGATGATACAGTTAGGAAATAAAAAGCAGGAGTCAAATATTCTTTGCAATGTTCTGCAATGTCCGTACACTGTGACTAAAACATTGTATTCTAGCCAGAAGTGTAACTCTTAAAAAAAACTGACAGAAAAGCCAGAGGATGAAGTAAGGAGAAAATCAAACTTTTTTTGAGGTTTGGAGTCTGTGAATATCAAGGTAAAAAAGAAAGTGCCAGCTAACGTGCAGCAGCATTAGATTCTCCTTATATAACGTAGGATACATGCTCTTATTTCTTTATCATGACACCTATTAACAAGATGTAAAGAATGTCACTGTTGGCTTAAGGGTGGCCAGAGGGTATCTAATTGAAACAAATGGTCGTGAGAAAGGAGGTGTGTGGCAGCAGGTTTAAGTCTGTGATCCGCACAGTTCACTCCATGGCATTAACCCATCCATTTTGGCAGCATTGCACTGATGGATCAGGCCATGGGAAGGAAGATTTGCATATTTTTTAAATTTTGTGAGTACAGTAACATACTGTGTGTCTTTCACTTGCAATATGATATGTTTGTATGTCTATTAATATAATTTCATCTCCTGTGGGTGTAGTTTCAGTTCATCTATCCGCAGCACATTTCTGCCCTATTTTAAAGGCTAAGGTAACATAGGCCTGCTAAGTACCTGAGACTCGTTTACAGGCAATTTTAGCCAAACCTTACAGCATGCTGTAAGACATGGCCCTCCTGAATATCTTTTGAAATCTTATGGGAGTAAAAGTTGTTCAAAACCTCAGACCAGATGCTTTGGTAAGATCCAGCCTTTAGCTTGCAAATTACTTCAGGCAAGGATCTCCTTCCTGTTTGGCAACTTCCTAGAACACTTTTGCAGCCGGATACATAAACTGCTTATTATATTGAGGAGGAGATACTTGTCTGGGGTGATTTACCATTGCTCACTTCCATCCTCTGAGAATCCAGCACCGCATGGGAGTCAGAGGTTATCCATGTCCTGCAAAGGATGAAAAGCTTTTGCTGTAAAAACCTGTTTTCTCACTCTCCTTTGCTGTGACCAATAATTACACATTCTTATATGTCCCATTATACCAACTAACCTAAGGTCTGCTCACACAGTGAATATAGCAATATTTTGCTGTTAAAATGAGGGGCACTTTAGAACCTGCCACCTTGGGAGCTTTGAGGTGTGTCTTTTGTGCTGGGGAGCAGTATAAAAATGCCCAGTTAACAAGTTTGCTATAACCTTTGCCCAGCAGTGCAAAAATGATTGCTTAGACACCATTAGGTCAGTGGAAAAAAAGAATCTCACAACAAAACAATAATTAGGACCAAAACCTCTTCTGTTCACTGACCTACATGTAGAAGAGCACTTGAAAAGCCATTACAGAATATGTATGGTTACTCCCTAGTAGAACTAAATCCTTCACTTCTCAATTCTTCTCATATCTTTGGGTAGGCAGAAGAAAAAAATCCAGTGTTTTGAAACACTGCTGGCAGAGAAACTCATTGTTAGTACTTTCCTGACAGGCTTCTCCTACTTAGCTATGCTCATTTTTAATGGGGGATTAAGAAGTAAGTATGACAAATATTTTTCTTCCGATGTACAAACAGGTCTGTGAGGTAAGGCTGTGAATCCTGCCATATGAAAAGAGTGACAGCAAGATGGCAGGAGAGCTAACATCATGTGCTGAAAGAGGAGTGACAGCAGGACTGACAGAGAAGCTTAACTGGACAGTCAAGTGTGAAGAAAGTACAGCTGGACAGGTGTCTGTGGATGACAAGATGGGAGAAAAAGTGCCAAGAACTAGTAACTGTCTGAACAGAGTATCCATTTCATTAATTTATAAATTTATTTATATTTTTATTTCTTGCCTTATAGCCCTGGAGAACCATGCATTGTCTCTGGATTGCAGTGAGGAAACTGCTCTTGCTTTTACTTTGCCTTTGCCTCAGTCTTGCAGTCACACTCCCTTAACACTTGTTGGGAAATCTAGACTCTAATAAAGTCAAAGGGAATTTTGCCATCAAGTTTAGTGTGGCCAGGATTTTGTGGCAGTGTCAGCAATGTTGTACTTGCATAGACCAACGTTAAATTTGATAACAAGAGGGGAACTTTTCCCACATTTCCCCTCAGTCCTTTTCCCAAAAGAAAGATGTAAGCCGCTCTTGAAAGACAGTTAATGGTACTTAGTCAGATCCGTGTAAACAGTGTGAACTTGGAGGAAGAACACTCATTCTGCAAGGGATAGGCTAAACACAGCCTGCAAACTCAATTTATCCAGCTTGTAATCTACTCCCAGGAGTAGCTGCAGGAGCAGCTTGGGAATGAATTACATAGCAAATTCATGGTTTCTGGGAAACATGGTGCTAGTTTGCATGCTACTCCAATGGACAACTCCATGAACACTCTAGCTTGGGGTATGTGAGTCATAAATGCTGGGATAGAAGGCTCTCACTGTCTCTTAAAAGGAGGTGTTTGCCCAGACAGCCAGAAAAAATTGGGAACTACTGATTTAGATCACGGTAAAATTTTCTTTTGAGATTCTTGTCAGTGCTTCCACCATTCAACCAGGAAGAAGTTGGGCTGCCAAATGAATTGAGGTTGAAACCTGTTTCTGAGCATATCTCTGGGTTCAGTAGCACATAAATGTAACAGATGAAGCTTTGAATCTTTTGAAGTCTATAGGAAAACTACCCTTCACTTTGATGAGGTCTGAATTTCATCTTTTTCTCATCACCTTCTTCTTCCTCCTTCACTTAATTCACCTCATAAAACAAAAACTGAGGGCCATGTGTGTTTTTGTATAGCTGTCTAGGTTCCTTTGAGCCATGCACTAGTGTACAGGTTCCATTTGTATGTACAAAAGCCAGCTATACATATGCAATTGCACTAACTGTGCATGAGAAGATCCTCTACAACCTCAGGCTTCAACTTATGAAAATCTCATTCTGGAGGCTTTATGGTTTCAGACTCTTTTAGGGAGAGTCAGGGAGCCAAGGATGTGTCTGTCTGCTACATTTTGCAATGAGCTTTTTACTTGGGAATAAAACCTGCAAGATGCTGAGTGCTCCTGTTTGCTTTAACAAGAGTCCCTTTGAGGGCATGGTAAAGTGGGATCCAATTTTGTGAGAATCCGATAATGAGACTGATGAGGAAAAGAAAAGGCCTTAATTGACTCTGTCTTTAAGTTTTCTGGAGTCCTTTGTATGGATTTTCTAGTGCATAGAAGGGCTTAACACACATTTTTCCTCTGTCTGGAGTGAGGGGGCGAACAGGCCCTGCTGTTGTCAGCTGTGCAAGGAGCGCAGACATCACACATTTCATCCTCAGAAGTTGTGCAGTTACTTGGCTTCAGACACATGGAAGTTTTACCTGAGTAATGACAGGAAGATAAGGCTCATTAGCTGATTAATTCTCGCAACGCCCAGGTCGCACCCCTTCCGAAGCCGGTTGGGCACAGGTGTGTTGGACATGTGGATGTGCACGAACATGCCCTTTGTAGAGCAACATCTCCCCTTTGTGCAGTGGCTGCTGTGCCTGAGCACGTGTTGTGCCGCTAAGTGAGGATGAAGATACATTTTTGTTGCACAATTTAGCCACCATGCCCTGGGATATTTTACCTCTCATCTTGGTGAAATTCCCTACCTGTGTCTGCCTTGGTGTTCCAGATGCTAGAAGTTAATTATCCTACAGCAATCTGACACCTGTGTTACCTCACGGCTGTATTTGTGATGCATAAAAAGGTGCTTTTAGCACGGAATGTGGGATCATTAAGTTTTAAAAACATTTAATTGGGGGGCAAAATTGGAACAGGAAAGGACAAAGCTCCCCTTGCAGGTTTGAAGCCCACAAAAAGCAATGCTCTATGCTCCCTCTGCTGGCACCAGGGCAGCCAGTCCTTCCTCTCCTGGATGGATTAGCACACCAAGGCACCGACATTATTTCAGCACGAAAAAAACTCATACGTTTAATGGCATTGCTTTTGTTAGGTGTAATAAATAATAAGCCATTTAAGACTTTTTTCCCCCCTCATTCTGTTTTTCAGAAACAAGGGTTTTAGAAAGGAACAGAAAGCATAGCTAGGCTGCATGTTTTTGCATTTGTACTTATGTCCAGCCTGAATACACTGCTTCTTGCTACATAAGCTACAGCCAAATAGGAGACAAGACATATTTGGGGTATCATTCATGGAGAACAGAGCAATAGCATTATATTATTCTTATTTTAAAAATGGGTATTTTTTTCATACCTAGGCTGAGTGTTGCTGTTCTATGACTTCTATGACTTTTCATTCTAGCTGTTTTGGAAGTTCTGATGTTATTAATATAGGTGACCTATTTATTTAAATGGTTCAATGAATATTAAATAAGGTTTTGCTTTACTTTTAACAAGTGGCAATACATGGTAATATTTTCCTTTAGTGAATGACCATTGGCACTGGTTTAATGAGCTGCAATTTATCACAGGTAATTCATTTTTTTTTAAGTATTGTGACTTTTAAAATCTCTCATTTGTGAAATTATATTTATCTAATTTCAACTGTCAAATTGAGGAGAAGAATTATTTTCCAATTAATTTTTTAATGCAATACTTTTTGATGATTCTGATGAAAAAATAATGGCAACACACTATTATTTTATTTATTACTTCTCTTATCTGGGTATACTTTTTTTTGCAGTGGAAGCATTGGTGTGAGTGAACAAGAACTATGTTTTTTTCTAACTTTAGCTAAGAAACAGTGCAAAACCTTTGGGTTGAATGATTGAACCATCACTGGTCAGGTACCTCTTGAGGAAGAAGTACAAAGCTTCCCTTGAGGAGTGGAGCAGAAGTGAGAGAGATGTGGAGACATTGGCTCTATAGTGAGCTGGAGGGAAGTGACGAAGATGCTGCCCATCAACTGCAGGCCATTGTTCCTATTTTCTGCATCTTTTTTATCCACTTTGCTTCCTGCAAAGAAGGATATGGCTGGAAGAAGAGCTGAATTGTCAGAGGGCAGATCTTTTAACAGCTTTGCTTCAGAAAAAAGAAAATTACAGTAGGGGTTACTTTGGTATAATATAGCGGTTTTGGTGTAGTGCAGATGGGGAAAGCACATCTTATGCAGACAGGCATGGCTGAAGCCAGCCTCAAGGCTGGCCAAGGTTGAAGTATCAATGTACACATACAGTACAGATCAAATAACTCTTGGACAAATTGGGGACACTCTCAGCATCAAACAACATTCTCAGCTATTGTTGCAGAATGCTATGACTAATTTTGAAGGTTTGACTTACTCTTCTCTCTCTAAAATCAGTGACAGTGGTTGATGCTATGACCAAACAAATTTCTTGAAAAAGAATCTTTATTTAGTACAGAGACACTCCAAAGAAAACACATTTAAACCAATTAAGAAATATATGCATATTTAGCTTTTCCCTGAGGCTTATCTTTCCTTAGATATGAAGAGCTTAACAAATTTCACTGCTTTTCACAAACTCTCTTTCTCTTTCTCTTTTTCTCTTTCTCTTTCCATGTTTCCTTAACAGCTTCTGATAAGTAACTACAGCAGGATAAGAAATGTTTTTTCCTGTTCCACAATGGGACAAGACATTTAAACTTATTACACAATTCACACAAAAATACCCCCTCCCCCTTACCAAAGATTATTGCCAAATAAATAAAAATAAATAAGATTTTGCACTTAAAAGAATATGTAGTCATTTATACTAAGCAAAATATTTTCAATAGGCAAGCATATAGTGCTGAGATTCTTTAAAATGCTGCTCTGGTAGCTCATGTTGAATGAGCCCTGGTATTCCTCTGGCAGCTTCCCCATTGCCTCCTGCTCAGGGGATTAGTTAGGACTTAGGACTGAAGGGAAGAACTGCACATCAGCTAAGCAGAGGAAGCCAAGAGAAGAGAACGTGGGTGGAAGACCTTTTTTGAAGTTAAGTAGTTAAAAAAAGAATAGTAAAATGAAGAAAAGTGCAGTCTCAACTCAGCTTGGGGCTGGTAGCTTGTATAACCTAAAGCAAAACCTCACAGAATGAGCTTCTATTTAATTTGGAGGAGGCAATCTGATGGAGAATTCTGAACTGGGGTGATATAAAAGTTTCTCTTAATTTAACCCAAATAATGGACCAAAATCATGATTTCCTTTAGTAACCACGGTTTTAAAGGAATGTGATTGAGGGCCCTGTTCTGAATGCAAAAAGCAAAGGGAAAAACTGTGTGAAAGTTCTCTGTTGATAAACACTATTGTGCAGCCTTAGAGCAGACTGTAGTTCAGCTTCTGATATAATGAGTTGGGATATGATAACTGTTCATGATAGTGGTTCTTAACTTAGAGTTAAGTGAAGTGAGTGGGTATTTGTACTTTACTTTCCCATGTACTAGGACTCTGTTGGTCTCTCTGGGGAAGAAGCAGCTGATGTTTTTCTTATTTTAATGCAAGTAGTTTTTGATTAAAGCTGAGAGAATTCCTTGTCAATAATTTGATCAGAAATGTTACAATCCCAAAAAAGGTTTTCTGATAGGAAAAAGCTCCTTCCCCATTTCTGTCTAGCTTTAACAATATGACCCATGACTATATTTTCTCTCCCCAGTCCAGTTGTGGAGGGGAATGATAGAGCAGCTTTGGTGGGTGCCTAGCATCCAGCCAGGGTCAACCCATTGTGTATAGTAATTTCATTTCATTGACCAAATTGCAAACATAACTCCCAGAATTTTTATTCCCCATAATTTTATTTAGTAGCCTGATCAGTTGTACAACTGCCACAGGTACTATTCTGCTGGATCAAATGTTAGTCTGTCTCAAAGGTTTGTGACAGCTTTTGGGAGGAAGCATGATCATACACTGGTTTCAAAGTCAGAGAGTATTACATCTTACAAAATTAGACCAAAAAAATTTCTCTTTATACTTGCACACTCAGAAGGCAAATCTTCCTCTACTGGTAACTGGATTTTGGAGTCATTCTGCAGTTGGCTGTAGCTGCTCAAATATAACCTCAAATAAAATGTTTTGCATTCATTTAGCCCAGAGGGTCATGAAAATGGATTTTATGGACAATACATTATTTTGTTATGATACTTAATTTAGCATTATTTTTGTGTGCTCATTAGTAGCACCCACTTCATGGGTAATTTAGAACAAAGCCATCCAACTGATAGCCTAAGGGATATTGTGGCCCATGTGCCAGTTCTAGTCCTCAGGACAACTACAACATCAGATAAGAATTATTTTCCGTGAGAAAACATCTGCGATATGATCCATCCCACAGTAGTCAGGAAGTTGTGTAGCATGAAGGTGAATTAGTGTTGGGAGTCTGAACAGCTCACATTACATGGACTGGATGTGCACAGTGGTAAAAATAATGCGTTTATCATGGGTAGAATGGACAAAGGATGATTCCAATCCTAATGAAAATTGCCCCATAGCTACACCTATGAGTACCCATGTACCAACATTTACCCAAGTACTGGGATCACACAGTGGTGTGCCCAAAAATGAGATTTGAATGCTTGCACACATAAAAAGGAAATCACTGCTGTGCTGAGGCAGATAGACTGTGACAGCACATTCTACTTTTCAAGAACAAGCCTAAGGTAAGTGATGATGAAGGAATCAGAGAAAGGCTAACAGGTTAAATGAATGTTTAGAATTCTGCATACTGCAAAGAATGCCTGTCTTCTTGTCTTTTCCTTTTTCCCTTTTTTCTCCAATTTCAATAGCATAAATATTGAAAGGTGGAATTTATCTTCAGAAACTTATCATTATTGTTAATGGAGTATGGTTAATGGACAGAAGCAGGCACTTTTAGAGTATTTCAGATGGCTGCTACAGGTAAAGATGAGAGACATCATGCAAGTGCTCTCCAGTAGCAATAAAAGAAACCAGGATGACTAATTTGGAGGTAAATGTCTTTAAGTACTGTGATAGCTTCATAGCTCTTTATTAGGTCAGGTTTAAATCATTGTGATTCAGCTCCAATCTCTAAGTTTCTTTGTACCCTTGTATTGGGAGAGCACTGATGATAAACTGGTGTTTCATATAAACACACTGGATTGCTGTATGTATGCAGTATGTATGTATAAGACAGAAAAGACAAAAGGTATTTCTCTTAGTTCTGTACCAGAGACACATACTGGAGCAATTAATATAATCTAGGATAATGTTAGAGGGAATAATAATGCAACTGTGGCCATAAACCTCTTCTTTACACCTGCAGATGGAGAAACTGATTATTCCTTTGGATACATTTGCTAGATTTAACCTCTGTTCTGTAGGAAGGTTTATCCTTTCTATATGAGGAACGATATTGACTTGTGTTGCAGTGTGCTGGCTGCTGGATCAGCCGTCACCAGATAACAATGTATAATTGCATACTGCCTACATGAGAACATCCTGTCGCCTCCTCTCCGAGAATAACTTCACTGCAGAGTACATTGTTCTGCAGGGTCACTGCCAGTGAAGTCATGTGCTGCAGACCTCCAAGAAGAGGAACAGTTACACTGGTCCAAAAATCCACATTTAAAATTAAAAAAAAAAAAAAAGAAAGAAGAAAAAAGCCCCCCCCTAACCCCTCCTTGCCCCCCAAACCCAACCAAAAATACCCAAACCAACAAAGCCCAACAAAAGAGCCTCAGTGGTGAAATTTGCAAGGAAGAAAAATTAAGCCTGCTAAAGTAAAGGAGCTCTCTTTTCTTGACAACCTTAACACTCCCTTTACACAACAACTATGATTACATACGTTTTTTTTCTTTGGGGCCTCTGACACACTTAATACACAGCATAGATTATGTTCTTTGATTTTCTTCTTGCTTGACATTTCCTAGGTGTTATTTCATACTGCTGATTATTAATTGTTTGCAAATGTATTGTAGTTTCGACCTTCTTGTCCTTATGTTCTCTCTATCTCTTGTTGACATTGATGGCAGCTGTAGGTGTCACAGTGGTAGGGGTCACGGTCTTGCCTGACTGTGAAGAAATTCAGTATATATTTATGAGTGAAGACACTATCACTCATTTTTCTTTCCAGTCTTTTAAGTGGTCTTTCCTCTCACCCACAGTGGTGTGACACTGAGATAGTTACTGCCTTAAATATTCTTTTAGAGTTGCTGTAGCAACAAAAATAAAGGGCAAAGAAATAAAAGGGCATTTTCTGTGTATTAGGAAAGAAGTGAATGTTCTATTTGTAGTGGAAAGCACAGATATAAAAGTATACTTATTTTCTCATAATGGTGGTTCATTTTAATTTTTCTCTATGTTTTTCATGGGCTCACATTGCTAATAAAATACACAATTGCCACAGTACTTTCATCCTTTTTCTGAGTCCATAGTGAAATGGTTAATTTTAGATTACTGGTTACTAGTGAATAGTGCACATCATGCAGGTGTTACCTTAGTTGCAAGGTGAATACTATATGGATTATATTATAAAATATCTTTAAAAATAGTCTTTTCCTAAAGAAACAGAATTTTATAAAGCTCAGATTTTTTTTAACAGAGTGCTGAGTAATGCAGTGTTCTAATAAGTTCATTTCAAATTAAGCAGAATGCGTGAAAGTAAAATTGCTAATTTTAGACTGGGTTTCCAAAAATATGGTGGTACCAGTTTTTCTGTCAGATCTTCTGGCAAATGGATTGTGCTGTCCTTTTCATTAGAACAGAATGATTGCTGGGAAGATAAAACAGTTTGGTGTGGCATCAGAAAAAAGCATGGCACACACACATACATACAATACGGCCTCAGTCAACCTGAGACCCAGGTCTCCTGCACATTTCTTCCTGCAGCTTGTGGCCAATAGGTTTGCTCCATTTTGGAGATGACAGGGCCCACTGTGGTGACAGTATGTTGGTGGTGGTTATATCTTCCAATAGAAGTGCACCATGTTTTCATTTATATCGATGGCTCCCTTGTGTTCCCAGCACTGTGCCATTAAAGGTGTTAAATTATTTATTTTTTTCCTACTACAAAATACTTCTCAAAATGCACTCTTTAATAGCTCATGTCACTGTAACACATACAATCTAAAACTTCTGACAGCAATTAGGATTATGTTCTCCCATTTCATCCCCTTTGATTGAAGAGATTAGACAGTGACAACATCTCCTAGATCTTATATTTTCTCATCTTGCCAATATCAACGTTTTCTACCAATGTTTCTATTTTTTTTCTGTTGGTTTAACCAGTCAACTTTAAGCATTTCTAGCAAGTTATTTATTTCACTTATATTTCAGAGGTTATTAAGACTCAGTATTGCATGTTTTCCTAATGATGGGCCTAACATTCATCTTTGTTAATATTGTCCTTTTTCTTAATTTTGCTCTCTTAAACAGGCCTACATCATTCTATACACTTTTCTGGTGAAATCTTAGTTATAGTGAAGTTCATGGGAATTTTGTCATCAATAGCAAAGAGAGTAGGATCTCACACTTGCATTTATCAAAGTGTACTTGTATTTTTCAGTGTGCGGAAGTCTTATACTCAATGCTTACCATGGAGCTTTGAGAGAGCAGGATTAGAGTAGAACTCAGCACGTTAGAATATCAGACCAAAAGAGTACACTGTCCAGACACAACACAAATACTGTTATCATAAAGATGATATACTATTTTTACCATTCACAAAAAACAGAGCTAAAAATTGGCATCTGAATTTTTGAATTTTCTTTTATTTTGGAATCGACTTCTCATATCACATGCATGCATTAATTCAACCTCCTAGATTTCCTAATATTAAGAAAGCAAGGGTGGGATTTGTCTCATATGACTTGAAGCATGCACAGGTTACATGTCTAAATATAAATTAGGCTGCTTTTTATACCCCCAGGAGAAAAGTAGATATCTCTGGATGTGTCTGAAATTATTCCAGGAGCCAACACTATTATGCAGAATTTATGTCATGGTTTAACCCCAGCTGGCATCTAAGCCACACAGAGCTGCTCACTCAGACACCATTCCAGTGGGATGGACCGTGGAGTTGGAAGGGTAAAAGGTAAAACTCATGTGCTGAGATAAAGACAGTTAAATAGGAAAAGTGAAGATTGCACACACAAGAAAAGCAAACCAAGGAATTCATTCACCACTTCCCATGGGCAAGCAGGCGTTCAACCATCTCCATGAAAACAGGATTCCATCATGTGTAACAGTGACTTGGTGTTGTGGTTTGACCCCAGCCAGAAACCAATTACCAGGCAGCTGCTCTGTCACTCACCCACCATTGGGTCAGCAAGAGAATTGGAAGGGTAAAAGATAGAAAACTTGTTGGTTGAGATAAAGATGGTTTAAGAGGGAAAGCAAAAGCCATGCATGCAAGCAAAGCAAAGCAAGGAATTAATTCACTCCTTCCCATGGGCAGGTGTTCAGCCATCTCCAGGAGAGCAGAGCCCCATCACACATAACAGTGACTTGAGAAGACACACACCATCACTTTAAACATCCCATCCTCCTCCTTCTTACCCCCCTCACTTTATTTACTGACCATGGTGCCATATGGTCTGGAATACCCCTTTGGTCAGTTTGGGTCAGCTGTCCTGGCTGTGTCTCCTCCCAGCCTCCCATGCACCCCAACTTTCTCGCCAGCGTGGCATTATGAAAAGCAGAGAAGGCCTTGGCTCTGTGTAAGTCCTGCTCAGCAATAACAAAAAATTCTCTGTATTATCAACCCTGTGTTCAGCAAAAATCCAAAACACAGCCCCACACAGCCATTGGGGAGAAAATTAACTCTACCCCAGCAAAAACCAGCACACTTGGGAAGACAAAAGGCATAACTCTGAACATCCTCCTTTTCTTTCTCCTTTCCCTAGCTTTTTATGCTGATCATGACAACATATGCTATGGGATATCCCTGTGATCATTCGTGGTCAGCTGTCCTGGCTGTGTCCCCTGTCAGCTCCTTGTGCACTCCCACAAGGGTGCACCCTCACTTGTGCTGGTGGGGTGGTGTTGGTAGCAAAACAGGTCTTGAGTTTGTGTAAGCCCTGCTCAGCAATGATGAAAACATATCTGTATTATTAACATTATTTACAGCACAAATCCAAGACAGAGACCCATACCAGCTACTGTGAAAAAAACCCCACAAAAACTCTTTGCCAGCCAAAATCAGGACAGGTAATTTCCTGTTTTTCTTTGTCTATCATGAAAAACCTAGAGGGACTGGCTTAAATATATTGGTGCCTTTATTGCCCAAGATAGATCCTGTGAACCACACCCTAGATTTCCTACATCTATGCCAAAGATAGGTCTTTTGATTACTCTTGATTCTTGAGTGCTTCAAAAGTACATATGTGTCTCAACCTGGTCCTTTTCTGGACCCATTCCAAACAGTTGAGGATGATTTTGGAGGGGTTGGCTCTAAATTGCTTGTAATTTTTTAATGCTAAATAGGATACACAGTTCAGATTGGTATCTTGTTTTAGTTTTCCACTTTAAATTTCATTTTCTTTCCTTTTTCTTTCACTGGTAGAGTCTCTTTTTATCTTTGTACTTCTTTTTCCCCTTTGGTAACTGTATAAGTCCTGTTATTCTTCTTTTCCCTTTTTGACTTATTCAGATTTAAGAGTCCTTGGATTCCTTTCCTGCCACTCCTTCCTGTATATGTACTTTGAACTCTGAATAGCCCTTGTGAAGACATTCTGACCATTGCTTTGCCTTATATCTCCTTTTTCTTCCCCCACAGATGAGTTTCATTCCTTTTGCATTATCCCCAAAAGTCCCCAATATTTTTTCATAAAGATAAGCTTTAAGCATTTATTCTTATTCCATATTCAATATTTTATGGTCTCTAAAATGCTTCTGAAAGTGGAGTTGATTCCCTTACACCTTTTTTCTCTCTGAATTATTTTCTTCCTGTACTGGATTCAAGTGGTCTGATTTCATAGTTTCAGTGCCCCACTTCCCAACAGCTGAAACTTTGACCCAACTCTTCATCTTTAGTTTTTGGAATTCACTATATGTATTTGACAGTTTTGCATCCGTACTCATTATCTTGAGACTTCATCAACTAAAATGCAGTCAGAGGTTTGTGCCTTCCCTGTCTCTGTTCCAGAGTGCTGGCCTAAGGGATATACATGAAATTATTGCTATTGGGGGTTTTTGTTCATTTTGGTTTTGGTTTTTTTTCTTTAGTTTCTTGTGTGCTTACCTGAGATTTTACCATTTTACTGTTGTCACTGTCAACATGATAAAATATGTACTTTGAAAGCATTATATAATATATTTTACACCTTTTGATTTTCTCCACTGTGCCTTTCCCATGTGTACTGCATCCTGTCTTTTCAACACAAGGGAATTATCCCACTAAGTTTCAGTTAGTCTTTCCAGATCGTAATCTCCTTTATTTAGTACAGCACCTTCCAGTTGTTGCTTGTTTCCCCACACATTTGTGTCAGGCATTATATTCTTGTTATCCTTCATCTTTTGCTTCAGAGCAATTTTAGTTTCTCGCCTAATTTGTATGTTGGAAGTACAAGCTGGATTATTTAAATTAAGTGAAAGCTTTCCCTCTCCCTCCTTCTCCTGAAGGTTTTCAGCCTGCCTAACAGGCCCTGCCAGTTCTGAGCCAAAGGCAACCTGTCTGCATAAGGGGAGACAGTGTAATCCAAACAGTTGGCTGCAGCGGCAGGAGGCATTCCAGTGATCTGTGCATTCAAACCCCTCCAATCTACCCCATCGGATCTTCCCTTGGTTGGCTTCCAGCATGTACATTTTGCTTTCTTCACCCATGCTTGACATTGGGTAGTCTTCTGCAAGTTCCTTATCTGCACAGTTCCCATCAATTTTCTTTTCCTTACAGTCTGAAGAAGCAGTTTCTTGTATATTATATTAATATACTTTATTGGTGTCATTTGTTTTTTTAGGAACTATGATGATTAGAGCTCCTGGAGGATTACTCATTAAATCTAGCAACACCTTTGTTATGACAGTCCTTTTCATCCTGGCTCTCTATCGTGTTTTGCTTTTGTAATATTTTGAACTACTTTCCTTGTATGCAAATTAATCAGTTGGGGCTGCTTATCCTTTTTGTCTTTCTGACAGGTCTCTTTCAGTGCTTGTGCTGTGGTCATATGTGGTTGGAACTCTTTTCTTCATATCGGAAAGAATAACACACCTGTTGCAGGTGTTAGCACTGTTTCCACACATATTTTCCATCTGCTTTTCCTGTGGGCTTTTTTAGGATTCTGCCTTGGCACAAAGCTTTGCTTTTCTCCTCTTCTATATGTGGAGTCTAAATTGCCTCTTCCTTTTTTTTTTTTTTTTTTGGTAATTTCTTCTCTTGGTCTTTGTCCAGTCCATGTTTCAGTCTGTCTTTCCCATTTACACTTCATTTGGCTGTTGCCTTATCATTCATAGAATACATCTATTCCCCACTGGGTTTGTCCATGGAAAGGTCATGGACGAGGTTTTGAGCAGCTGTTTCTTCCTGTTCTTCAAGCTGGTTAGCAATGTCACCGTCTCACTGCACCCATCCTGTAGCTGATTCCTGACACTGCCCAGTTTTCTGCCTTGGTTTGCCATGTGCTACCATTTGCCTGAGATGATCCTAGCTACCACATATGACTGAAATTATGAGTGGGGGAAAAGTGGGGGAAAACTAGACCTGTATTTTCCTGAGGATGAAGCACAGTGGGAGACCCATCTTCCTGCTGCACCTATCTGGGAGGCTGGTCACAGCTTTCTCTTAGCTTGGGCAGATTTTGCTGCCAAATGCTGAGAGGTTTGTTATAGCCATGGGTAATCAAAGTGAAGGGAAAGATAAAGATCCTTTAGCTACATGTGCATAATCCATACAACAGTCATCGTAATACTTTGCTTTCAAATATTTTTTCTGAACAGGGAACGCAGTCTTGTGAAAGAGGTACAGCCATTTGGTTTGAGGACAAAATACCCCATGCAGTATCATAGTCACAGAATCAAAGGATGGCTTGAGTTGGAAAGGACCTTTAAAGGTCATTTAGGCCAACTCCCCTGCAATGAGCATGATTCCCCCTGCATGTGTGAAGAGACAATAGGTTCTCTCGGGTCAGTAAATGAAAAAGCAAGGAAAAAAGCCCCAGGCACTATTCCAGAGCCAGCAGGTTCCTTCTCCATATCATGCCCTGAGACATAAACCAACTGCTTTGTACCCCTGGAAGTGTTCAGGGGAGAGGGAAGAACTGCTGCCTGCCTCCCTCTGGAACAGGTCCAGTCCTCTCTGCATTGACTGTCATCCTTCTTGGACCCATGTATAAATTACCTAGCTTAGGTAATATTCTCCATATGGCCATACTATTGCCACATATAACAGAGAATGGTGGAAATATAAGGTACTTCTGTCTGGCTTAAGGCTAGTTAGGCTTGCTGCAAGCTTTATAGGAAGCAGGTTTGGGGTAGCTGGTGTAGCTCTTTACATAGGTGGGTTATGGGGCCATCCATAGAAAGTGCATATAGGTCACAATTCTGCTTTTCACTATCCAGATTCTTTGATGTGAATTTGCCGGCAGTGACTCCCTTCAGGCATGAATTCCTCACCAGAAGTCATGATGTAGGTTAAAAGCACTTTGTTTTAGGGAGATCTGAGCCCATTTTTGTGCCCAGCAGGTTCCCTGAGGAGACTAAGGTGTTCAGCCTTGTTCTCTGTGTAGTGTGTTGATCAGAATACAATTTTCTAAAAGCACTATTTAATTTTGCTGTCTTGTATAGTTGACTTCTGTTGATACTCTGCTCTGTGGATGATTTGCCTTTTTATTCTATCATATTTTTTCCTCATCTTATGAAATCGCTATATATATTTTACAGGCCTCTCTAGGATCAGGTGGCTGAGTAAGAGTTGCAAAAAAGAATATTGCAAACATTTTAGAAGAGATTTTTGTCATTTTTGTCAAAATGACCCCCAATCAAACATATTTATATTAGGTGAAAAATAACATTAAAATTGGGGAAGGGGGTAATTTTTCAGTCTGCTAGTGATTTTACACTCTCAAGAAACAGACTAAGTGTTGTTCAAAACAACTCAATCTCTACTTTTCTCACTAATGTACATAGCATGTTTGATATTGCATTTCATTATGTAAACTTTGCTTTAATGCTTCTCATTACTTCTGCTCAAGTAACCCTGAATAAATGTAGTATCTGGCACAAGATGCTGTTCCTATGGCATTGTTTCAAAACTAGTGCCTTTGTGTTGCACAAGATGGAGCTCTCAGTGGCATGGCAGAGCCTCCACTTTAAATCTTCAGTTTAGGAAAGCTGTTCCATCTAACAAAAGCCCGACATCCTACATGAACTTCTGGATCCCTAACCCAGGGCATGAAGCCAGCAGTGCAAGATTAAGACCTAATAATGAAAAGGTCTTGAACTAAACAGGAATAAGAAAGTTTTGGTTTAGGGACTACATATGTAGAGCATTAGGAAAAGGTCTTTAGTCCTGTCTGTTGCCAATCCAAAATCATTTTCTTTATTTTGCTGGGATGGGCAACCAGAGAAGCAGGAGAGAAGGAAGGAATGAGAGACTGTCTAATTATGCATCTATAAATGTCCTCCAATACCTTTTTAATGTGATTGGGGGAACTTTTTTAAAACTGAAACAGACAAATGTGGTGCTTCTTGTCCAGTCAAAGTGGGAAACTTAGATGCACCAGGCTTGGCTAGAAGGCTTCAGGAAAACTGGACTTTCAGTGCATAGCCACACTGCATCATTTGCTGTGTCAACAGAGGCCAACAGAAATGACAGCTGAAGCTGTCTATAACATAGCACTGTCTTCTAGGCTGTAAAACCTCAAAGAAATCCTTCATTTGACTGTATTGTATCTATCCTAGTGATGATATGATATTCTAACCACTTCCCACCATAAGGAATATTTAGGTAGATGGCACAAATTGTCATTGTATACTAAATAAAAGAAGAGAGGAAAGAGAAGTAGAGTTTTGGATACTGTATTGTAGGCACTGCCTAATTTTTGGCTCAGTCTTAGGCTCTGGGAGGATCTCTCCAAACAACTGTTTCTGAGTCAATATGTGGCAGAGTTCTGGGTCTAATTTGTTCAGGGGACCACTTCCAAAAACAGTCACATTTTGTTTTGGCCTCTGGCCCTGTTTTATTTACCAGCATAGACATAGCCGTTGGGTTTGGGTTGGCCTGTGGTGTTGTGAGGGTTTTCATGACAATTCTGTTTCTCAGTGACTTCACCTCATCAAATGTCAGCTTCCAAGCCCAGCCTGTCCAAACCCCCATCTGCCCTATGTTATGTTTCCTCTTTCCGGCACATCCAAAGTTCCAAATGTTTGTGATCTGCTGTTTTATACAAACTATCATCTTTGTGGTTTGTGTTTTATGTTCTTGTTTTGTTTGGTTTGGTTTGTGGGGGTTTTATTATTACCTATACTTTGTTTTTGTTTGTTGTTTTTGTCATTGTTTGAAAATTTGATCTGAACTCAACACAAAAAACCAACAGTTAAGCTCCTTCTCATACATCTTTTTCATGTCTGTATGCTGGTGGAAATGATTTTTTCACTAGCATAACTTAGCCAGCACAAGTATATGCAGAAGAAAAAGTTTAAAATATATTTCAATATCTTGCCTTGTACTAATCTCTATTAGAAACACAAAATACAATAACTAATGTTTTCAAGTTAAGATGTGGGAATTTACAGTATCCAATTGTTTTTAATCAAGCAAATTTGATTTAGAGGGAGACTGTGCGTCTCAAACTCTATGATTTTTTTCATTTAAAGAAAGTTGAAAAACATGTCTTTGATGGATATGTGTGTTTTATGAAGGCCTGGAAAGTGGCCTAGTAAGCTCTTGCAATCAATGGCCTTATAATTAAAGGAATGAAAGTTATGCATTGGCATAAGAAAACTATATATCGACGTGAGAAACATAAATATTGGTGGGGGTCCATGTAATGGATAGAATGGTTTCCATAGTTATTTTGGGAAGGGAAAAGTGCACGTGGTAGCACTACCTGTCCTCAGCAATTTCCTGTTTGTGTAGTCATTCATGGCACCGGCATATACAGTGGAAAGTATTCACAAGTATTACCACCCTTAAATTGTTTTAGGAAAATGCCTTCAGAATTTTGGAATTTCTTTATTTGAAATTACGCATATTTTCCTTCAGAAAGGAAGGAATATTTGTCTACTACAGAACACATAAGCCTACTCAGTCCATTCAAACTGTTCTTTGAACATCATCTGTTTATTTTTGGGACCCTATGGCTGTAGGACTTCACCTGTCTCTTAGAGTCATACTTAGTCTAGGGTTCAGCTGCTTTTTTGTGCAGTTCACCACTCCTTTTATTTTCTACTGACCTTTTCAAATGTTACGTTATCTGACATACATAGTTCATTTTCATTTTTTGTATTTAGATGTTAATCAGGAATTAATTTGCACCTGTGATAGCAGAAACATTTTATACTCACACTTATGAGTATATGCTGGACGGTAAATGTTATGAAGAACATTTTGGAGCTGCAAATGCTCTTCAGTAACAAGCACATAGACCTACATTCGCACACAATCCACCAAAGCTCTTTTGAAGGTCATGGCAAATCTCTAGCTTTCTGTGCAAGTGGGAGGACTGATCTATTCTTTTGTGGGAAAGAATAACACTTTGGTCAAATTAGCTATTATTTTGGTTTTGAGTTTCTTGATTTCAGAAAATATTTAGGGCATGTTGAGAAATAAACCCTTTGTTTGACAAAGATGCTACACAGTAAATCACATTCTTTGGGATTTTACACTCGAGAATTTTTTTGTATCTGTATTTTACTGAATTAATCTTCTGTGTCAAACAATTACCTGCCTAAGAAGTATGTGGAAGGATGTGATAGGCTCAAGAGCATTTCATTTAAATATATAAGAAGATCTCAAAATCATAGCTCTGGGATTAATAATTGATAGAAATTCGTGTATATCACACATTTATATTCATGGTACCTCCAGTCTCAGAATCAGTGTTTCTGCAAGCCATTAACCTTATAATGTAAGGCAAAACCTCCTATTCAGTTGATATCACTAGATATTAATTGCTCTGAAAGTATGAACTTTTTTCTGCATAAAATTTATGTTTTAAAGAGGGCTGGTATTGTGCAGTGTTGACAGTGCAACATGAAAAGTCCTGCTGAGCTTGTCTATACACGTTTTGCTATGGCTGAGCATAAAATTCTTTGCTATGCAACTGAATGAATATCAAAAGAGAATATGAATACATGTAGCAGAGGAATGAAGTGTTTTTGAAAGGCCTTTCCTCTGAATGAAAGAAGAATAAAGCAAGATTGGCTAAGAATCAGCAAGTTGGTTATATTTTTTTCTACCTTGGGTGGCTCTGAGGTTTGACTGGGTGCCAGTTAACAAATTAGGTCATTGATATGTTACTTCTGCATATGGAATAATTCTTGATAACTGTATGGTCTGTCCACACATGCGAGACTAATCTTAATTCCAACATCCTTCTTTCTCATTTGGGGAGAGTTTTTACTGTCAAAACAAAATCTACTGATGCAGATTTCACCTCCCCCATCCCTGCACTCTCACCAAATAAGAACAAATGAAAAGGAAAGAGCTTGTCAGAAGTTATTTCATTTCAAACCACCTTTCATCAAAAAGAATAATAAATAAACCCGAAAACCAACTCTCAATCCTCTTAGGCATGTTATGTTTCAGTTAGAAGAAAAGGACACAGTGTCATTTTCTGTGACAGGTAGGTAAAACCTTTTTGTAAATTTAAAGAGTTAACCATAATGTATAAAAGTAAACGTATATATATTATTATAGTATATGCTTATTTCATGAGCCTGAGTTCTCTTGGAGTATGGAGAACTAAATGCAAAGCAGCTACAAAGTGCTACTGTTAGGATCAGGTAGTGATTTAGAATCAGGCGGTGATTGACACATATTTTGCACAAGATGACTTAGCAGGAACTCAGCTTCCTCCCCTGCTTTGCAATTTTTAGCATCTATGAGTTTGCCAAATGATGTGCACTGATGATGTCTAAATTTGGTCCCCCTTCTGGATCACCTCCTTTCTCGAGTGCTCCCAGCTTCTCATGTGTTCAGCAGATTTTCAGCCCCCACCACTGGCACCGCACAGCCCCATGCCTCCACATGGCCACCTGGCAGGGAGACAGGCTGTCTCCCATTTTCATCTCCTGCTCCTCCTCTCCCACCCTGATTGACCAGCAAAAGAGGCAGAGGAGGAGAGGGAAGGGGAAGTGGTAGCTGGCAACGGTTCCTATAGGAAGGTCAATTAAAGGCTGAGAGCTGGAAAAGAAAGGATTAAAGAACTGACTGGACTGTGATGGTGTGTAGGGAGCAGGAAGCTGCGGATGACTTGGAGAAGTGCAAGAGAGGAGGGGGAAGAGAGTTTGGTCACAGGAAGATTGGGTGTGCGGTTAGGAGGATGAACCACAGGAAAGGGGACTTTGGAAGCATAGTGAAGGCAAGACAATTTATGATAATAACTGATAGTTTAAGGAAAAGGAGACACAGGAATAGGAGAGCAGAATAGGAAAAGATATTAGGATTTTCTGTATCCCATCATGTGAGACACAGTCCCTGCCACACTAATCAAGAATTTCAATATAATAATTCTTGTTTGAATGTCGTGTAAGATGCTGATAAGTATTTTTTTTTGTAAATTATAAGTTAGGTATGTCAAATGGTAGACAGAAGGTACTTTGCAATGGAAAACCACTGTCATATACATTATAGCATGTAGAGTGTATTTCCATATGCTCTCTTTGTTTTTTAATTGTCCTTTCAAATATTTTTGCCATGTAGGTGTTGTCAATTTTTGTACCATACCTTATCTTTTGCATGCACTCTCACAAGAACAAATGTTATGTGTATGCAGCCAAACAAAGGATTGCCAAAGAAAAAGTTGAAGAACTGAACCATTTGTTGCAAGTCAAACATGTATCTATATATTTATGTATAAATATTTATATTTCAGGGAATTACAGGCTGCTGTGAGAGGATTGTGTAGAAGACTGAATGATCAGGCTTGTTTTAGCCTTTGAAACATGATTTTATTGGATTCATATTTTTAGACAAAGCACACTTCAAATGATTAGTTCCCTTTTGTTTGTAATCATTATTATTACATATTCAGAGCAGTTATTCCTTAACAATCCTATCTTAAATTAACTCCTTATTGTCTGCACTAGCTCCTCTGGCTCTGTTCCTAACTATGCCAACCTTTCCAAGACACATGTGCTATAGAAAGGATGACACTATCAATCTGGGTACAAGTCAGTCAGTGCCACTAAAGCCAAAGATCTCTCCTTGTTTTGACACTGTAGACAGAGCATGGGTGACCTTGGGGAAGCCACTGAACAAACAGTGAGTTTTTCTGTTTTGGCTGCACTGTGTCAGATTAAGAAACTGCCACCCTTAAGAGCTCATTCCTAGCCTCCCTATTGTACTTATTTGTCTAGAGAATTTGAGATTTATTGATCTACAGCAAAAAGATTGCATGATGATTTAGTGTACTCACCAGAGGATGGGTGTGCTCACATCCTGTCCCTCTTTAAGCCTTGTTTATACGGAGGGTAAAAAAATGTATACTCACAGCAATAGCAATTTCCGCTTCTACATATTGGGACTGGATTGCAGTTTATTCTCAGAAATAGTAATGGTTTTGTCATCCGGTTTAGTTTCACTAAGTCTTTCCATTTTTGGAAAATCAGGAAGAGATACTTGTCAGCCTTGCTATTTTTGGTTTATTTATTGTTGTTTTGTCCTATAAGAACATTCTTTAATACAGTTGTAGATGTTTTCTGAAGGGATTGCAAGTTATTCAGAATTTATTGTCCAGTGTGTCTCCATGAAAGAGCATTTTTACCTTCATTAACAAAGTCAAAATGCAAGCTTGTGGTGTTAATGTACAAAGAAAAGCAGCATTTCTTCTGACACTGAATAAATACATTTTGGCCAAAAGATCTGTTCTGGGAATCCATACAAAATTACAGACATGCTGTGCTAGGTTTTTGTAAATGAATAGCAAAGGTATTTTTTTGCCATGACATTTGTGCAAATGGAACTGAAGGAACCATGAAGATGCTTCATCATCCACGTACACTGTCTCAGAAGGGTGTGTTGCTCTTCTTTTCCTACAGCTCTGCATTGTCTCATCCCTCCAGGGACACAACTGATACTAATCTCTGCACCTTGTGCTGCAGTCAGACACAAGCTTTATTAATAATGACAATGGCACATCCTTTGCAGCGTCTTCCTGCTTCACTTGGAGCCTTCTCAGATGTTATCTTCATTGTTTCATAGTAGCTATAAATACAAAAGTATTTACAATGAATTGTTTCCAAACAATTAATTACTGAACTATGCACTAAGTTTATTTTGCCTTTGTTACTCCCAAACTCAAAACTGAGAGCACAATCAGTTAGATGAATGCAATTCTTTATATCTGGGGCACAAAAGATATCTGACCTATCATCATGGAGTCATTTTGATTTGCAAAATATGATGTAGCATCTTGGACAAATGTGCCCCTGGATAATTTCAGGTTGGAATACAAGCACTAAGTAGAAAAACCAACAGACTTGAATTTTTTATTTGGTAATTTTATTTAAATTAGATTAATAATACTTAACATACATGCTACACCTTTTCTTGTTTGTAAGTCTCAAAGGAGTCTAGAGGTGGATAACACAACACATATTGAAAAATGGAGATGCCAGAGATTAGTTAACATGCCCAAGTCACATAGGTCTTCAGAAGCAGACTGGGGAAATTAGGTCTTTAGCTGCCAAGACAGCAAAGTTCCACCTCTTTGGATGTTGTTGGAGTTTTTGGTCATAGGCCTCAACAAAAAGACTAGGTATCTTAATAACAGATATGAATGAATACAATTAGGTAAAAGATATGTTTAACCTCATATGGTTTTCTCTTTAATTTTCACACAGAAGTAGAAGCAAAGGCTCCCTGAATATTTGGAAAGGATCAAGTTTAACGTATTGATTTTTAATTGTGTATCCCAGAGTTCATAAATTTGGCTAGCACTTACCTAACTACCAAAATTGTCAGTGGTATATTCCTTTCTGTAGCTCAGATAGCAACTAGGAACCTTGTTCTGAGAAAACTGAATATAATTCTGGGCTGTACATACTCTGTAATTGCTCCTTTTTGACCAAAAAAGGTGAGAAATATCGTATTCTACAAAATATGGTATACTGTAAAACATGGTATGCTACAAAGTAATAACTCAAGCTTTTCAGATGAATTTGAATAGCAAAAGGCTTTACTGAAAAGGATATTTGTGTGTAAAATCATGTGCAAGGGGTGGTATTCCTAGTACTCTACCAAAGTGAGTTTTCATGTGATACTGAGTCAATGTAAACAAGGGTTTTTTTCATTATGTGATGTGATAGAGGTTGAAGTGATGTTTCTTCTACTGTCATGGTTGTGCTACTGATCTACTTTGCTTACTCTGAGAAGTATTTTATTCACCATTAAAATGGGAATGCAATCATAGGGAGGAAAACCTTGATGTTTGAGGGCTACAATAGAGTCAGACTGACACAGAAAATGAAGTGCTGAGGCAGTGATGATCCCTGTCACTATGTGCAAATCTAGAAGCCTTTAATTGCTAGTCATAATGGGAATTTTTTCCCTCCTTTATTCCTCCATAGCATGTTCATGTAAACGCGAGGTTGAGGAGGAAGGAGGCTCAGGAGATGAAGCCATCCCAGAGGAGCTATCAGCAGGACAAAGGAGATGATGGAATTCCCCAGAACTCCACCTCTTACTCCTTCCATAGACATGCAGTTTTCTGTCTCTCTTCTTTTTGGAGTCAGGTTGCCAGGGGTAAGGCAATAGTAATTCCACTGCCACTGTGGATGCAAAATGTTGTGTTTCTCACTTTTGCCATGGGAAGATAAAACTAACCTTCAGTCAGACCCTGCAGTTCAGTATTTTGTAGAGGATTTGAAGCAAAAGGGTTTTAGCAGGGTCCAGGGGAGAGTTGAAAGCGATAGTGATTTTGAGTCTGAGAAATGTCATACCCTGAAGTACCAAGCACCCTTTCATGAAGATGGCACTCAGAGCTACTCAGAGCTTATGTAAGAGGCACAGAAAACCCTTCAGAAAGCATCCTTTCAGCCCCAAACCTTTGGGGTCACTAGCCAGGGAATGTTAAAGAAACTGCTAACTCCAAACTGCTGAGGGATGAAGTCAGGCAGCTGCTGTTGGAATATACACGTGAGGAAATGATGTCATGCAGCACAGGAGATATGTCCTAACCATCATTGTCTGCATCAGACCCTTCTCTTGAAAACATCAGCATCACCAGCACTACTTTTAGTTCTCTGAGAAATATTTTTGACTCCACAGTGTCAGCCAGAGAGAGACAGAAACCCAATTTCCTGTTCCAAGATGGGGAGCAGTGGTTCAAATGCATTAAGCTCTTGCTTAGATTGTATCTTGCCAAAAATTTAAGATTAATTATTAATTCTTCCTTGTTAAGTGCAGAATATGTGCTTGGTGGTCTGTAAGGCATTCGGAGAGCCAGCACCTACAGCTAATTGCTTTCAATTTCCGTACCTGACCCTTAAGAGCCATGCTTTCCGATCCCATTGAAACTTTGTTTGAATGAACAAGGTAATTCCAAAGACAAACAATTTACATAGAAAGATTCTGGCGGATATAAATATTTAAATAACAGTTGTCTCAACTGGATATAGAAAGGAGAACTGACATGAATATACCTGCAAAAGCCAGTAAATGGAAACATAGGAAAGTAAAATTCTGTAGTTGCATATTCATTGTCAGTTCCTGGTTATAATCATTATACTTTGATTGTTATTTCTGGTTTGTGGGAATAAAGAGAAACTAAATTTTTTTTAACAATAAGGTTTGGAAAGAAAATGAGACATCTGTGGTCTTGTTGGGATCTGAGTAAAGCCAGTAGTGCATCTTCCATTAACTTGAATTTAATAGGATCTAAATTTGATTTAATTCTCAGCTTTCTGTAATGCATTTTATGATGTAGTTTAAAGAGGCTCCAAATTTGAGACAATAGAACATCTCCAAATACAATGCAGCTAATATTCAAATACTACTTATCCCCAGAGGTATGTTACAGTGGTTGATACAGATGCCAAGAGAAACAGCTCTCAAACCTTGCTGTTACTTAGAATGAGTTGGTGTGGCTGCTATGGCTATGCTGGAGCTGCAGCTAAACAGGTCTTTCATTGGCAAAGCTTATGCTCATTTTCCAGACAGAGGAAGTCATGCTAGCAGAAGATATTTTTGGCATTATAAGTCAATAACCATTAAGCATTTCTGTAACTTGTTTTGTGTGACTCATTCAAGCGAAGTCCCAGTCTCACCGGCCACTCTGCAGCATCTGCAACACAGGTATCACTGGTTTGGACAACGGAGAGCAGGGCCCCATACCAGCTGTGGCAGGCACAGGGTGTCCCCAGAATAGGGAAGAATGACCTGGGAGCAGAGTGTTAATGTTTTCTACAAATATCAGAGACTCACAGAAGTCCATCTAGAAAAATGCTTTCTCTAACTGCAGCCTCTTTATTTTGTTGTCGTTCAGTGCAGAAAATAAAAAAAGACAGATCTGTTTATTTTGGTGGGTATAAAAAGGTTTCATAGAGACTTAGCTATTTAATTAAGAGGGAATTAACAGCTACAGAAAGTTCACTTCAGTAATACAAGAAGTGCAAGAAAATTTGAAAGAAATAGTCTGAGAATGTGAGAGACGAGCCTGAATGCTGCTAGTTACATGGAAAGAGAGTCTGATGGAGCTTTGCAGTAGGCTGCAGGAGAAGTGTAGCTGCTGTGTGCTGCGATGTCTTCTCTGACTGAAATAAAGTATTCAGAGAAGTGCGCTGAATATATTCTTGTCACTGCTCATACTTGCTGTAATTAATTCCTGGTTGTGATGTCTTAGAAATAGCAGGGCAGTGTGATCCATATCCCCGTCATTCTGCATGCATATATTTTGCAATATGATAAGAGGGAGAATGCAAGCCCACTGGAATCTGGCATATTAAGTTTGTTTCAATTTTTGCTATTTCTGTATAAAGAATACAAATTAAGGGAAAAAAGTGCCTGAAAAACCTGTTCTTATGCTGTAATAAGGTGGTAGTGGGGAAAGTATATTGCCTGCTTCTTGTAAAAGAAAGCTTTGTTTTACAACATCATCAATTGAGTGCATATTTCTAATGAGATTTTTTTATCCACTTATTTTTTGGAGGACAGCAACATATGTTTTTCCTCTTCCACTTTTTAATATTTTGGTCTCTGGTGAATACACATACAAAAACTTCCTTCCTTTAGTTAGAGTCCACAAATGAAAAGCTTTTCTTTCTCTGATTGCAGATTAGCCTGCCAAGAAACAAACTCTTACTGGAGAACATCACTTTAATTTATTTATGGGATACAGATGACAAGGAAGCCTGTCCTCTTCTCAGGCTTTTTGAAAGCTTTGGGCTGACCCAGCCCAACAGAGTTCATATGGCAAAGGCAAACTATGCCAGGAACCAAAGCCAATAGTCACTGCAAACCTCTGAACCAAAACATTCCTTTAGTGCTTGAATTTCCCTATAATTTGTGTAGATTCCCTTTTTGTCAATGAGGCTTGCAGTGGATAACTAGCTTAGTGCAATCAGACTAAACAACTGTGCTATTCATTCAGCAATTAGATAATAGCAGTAATGCATGCTTTATGGTTTCCGTTCTTCATTCTTTCCTTTCTTTTAAAGTCCTTGGAGACAAACCCTGGGATGTTTGGCAAAGAGGAGGCTCTTGCTGAAAGATATGTCTTTTTTTTCTTTTTTTTCCATTTAGTGTTGCTAATAAGTTCTATTCTCAGAGGCAGAACATCAGATCTACATAGGAAGAAATGATCACCTGGAGAAAAAGCAACTCTACAGTCATTTACATATATGAACATTCACTTTGATCGATTTCAATGCTGGAGGAAGAACTTTTTTAAATCACCAGCAGCATATGGCTTAATTTAGAATAAAATAAGTATATTTTGAATGCAAGTAGTTTAAGCAGAAATATAGTAAGGCATATTTGCTCTATAAATGACTTGAGAGGGGCGTAGTGCTAGAAGTAGAGAATTTTGTTTTTGTTGCAGAAGATAAATCTTTGTGAAAGGGCAGGCTTCAGTGCTTCAGCTTTCAGTTAGAAGTTTAAGCTTTGGCCAAAATCAGCTGTGATTTTTACCCTTTGCTTACTGCTGCACATAACTTCTCTGTGTTTGATAAAAGGGATATAGATGTGTGGTTAACTCGATGACATTGTTAGTAGTCCTGTTAACTAAGGGGCAAAGTTTACCTTTGTGTGTATTAAAAAAAAAAACCAAGAGTTTAACCATGTTGATCAAAATATTATACTGCTTAGGAAATGTTCTCTTTATATTGTTGGAAGTAAATGGTTGCTTAACTACTACCTTTGCATTTTCTTATTCTGGCATTTCTTCCTTTGTTTTACACTAGTTCTGTCACTCAGCTTCTGTGTGACCTCAGATAGATCAAATAAATTCCCTCTGCTGTAGTTTCCTTATTTAAGGGCTAATCAAAACCCCAGCAAACTCACCGTGGGCACTGAGAGATAAGTACTGGCAGATTTAGCTGTTGTAGCTTAAAGCATTACAGCATGCAGATGTCTTTGTTATCTCTTTTCAAAGGATTACTTCCCCAATAGGAGGCAAGGAAGGATAGGATATGAGCCATGTGCCAGTCGCCATGGTTTGCTGTACAGAATATTAGATTAAATTGCTATGAAAGTATGTGCTCATTAATAAACTGAGCTGTAAATGTGACAGTGGAGGCACAGATTCATATCCTGTTCTGATGTTCTGCAATATTGGTGATGACCTAAGACAGATGGTCAAGTCAAAAACATAGGGTAGTTACTCCTCTAATTATAAACATGAAAGATATCTGCCAGAGTTTTAAAAATCCTACCTGCATACCTCAGAAATGTTAGAAAATGCTGATTTCTTTAAACTGCTTGAATATCCCGATAAAAGGCAATGAATAACAATAAAGAATCATTGTACATCTCAAGGGAAGAATGGTTACATTTAATTTTGAAATGCTGAAAGGAAAAGACGTGGGAAAAAGAATTTGCAGCTGACTGCAAGTACATTGGATTTCTATTCAGACCACTTCAATTGGTTTCCAAATATGCTGTTGTGAAACACCTTTCAGCATAAGGATAGTAATTTTTCTCACAATGACAATCAGTCATGACAGTATGAATGTTTGTGAGGACTTGAAATGGAACTAGAGAAAGATAGAGTAATGAGAAGCCAGTGGGGCAGCTGGCATTCCAGCATGGTTTGTACTAACCACTGAGTTGAAATACCTTCTTAATGTTGGGACACTCCTCGGAAGCTGCTCTAGTGCCTCTCTAATCATCCACTTGAGTTCAGTGGGCTCAAGGTCACTCTACCATTCTTAGATATTTAGCTGAAGTGCTTGTGATTAGAGTCTTGTCGCCCTGGGTTTCCTGTCTTGTCAGTGGTCAAAGACAGATATTCAGAATTAACTGGCTTTCTTTCCATGGTGAGTGCTTGAAGAAGGAGAAACAAGTGACAAGACAAGAGGAAACGGCCTCAAACTGTGCCAGGGGAGGTTTAGACTGGATATTAGAAAAAGTTTCTTCAGTGAAAGGTGGTCAGGCATTTGAACAGCCTGCTGAGGCGGGTGGTGGAAGTGTTAAAAAAAATATGCGTCTGTGGCACTTGGTAACACAGCTTAGTGGTGAACATGATGGTGCTGGTTTGCGCTGGGATTTGATGGTCTCAGAGATCTTTTCCAACTTTAATGCTTCTATGCAGTATAGGGAACTGACCTGTGGTTGCCTTTTCTCTACTGTCACCTTAGAGCAGCCTTATTGTTACAACAGACAAATTTAAGCACTGTCTTGCCAAAGGCAAATAGTTTAGAGTTTTTGTTTTCAAGTCTGAAGCTGCAGTCATTATGCAAATTCTTTATATTACTTTTTCTTTAGTTGGACCAAAGGTAGTATGATACTGGTAAGAATAGCACAACATGATGTGAATGGTACCAGATCACAGAGGGCTATCAGTATAGGATCAAAACAATATTGCTTTAGATGTTACCAAAGAGACAAATTTAACCCCCACTCCACTGAAAATCAATAGAACTAGTGATATCTGTATGTTAATTATTAAGGCCTGCCTTGCAGTAGTGGATGAAAATCAAAATTTCAGAAAACTGTTGCTAGTGATTAGATCATGTACCTTACTTAACCTGAGAGAAATCAGCAGTTCCAGAACAGAAACAAGTATATGAACACTCCCATATGATGACTGTATTTGTTCAGTAAGTACACTCCTTGAAACACAGGAAAACACAAATGGAACAGTGTTTCTGTGGGTTAAGGCTAAGGAAAAAAAGAATAAATTTATACAAAATTATCTTGTGGGAGAAAAAAGACTTAAATGCAAAATGCACATAAAAACCAGTGATATGAAAAATGTACTGTTTATTTTACAATAGAAACATTCTTACTGGCAAGAGTACGGCATTGGTTGAGTTCCGGCTGTAGTGACGTCTTGGAAATAAATGTGTGGTTTTACAGGATATAGGCTATCATGCTGCCTTTGAGCTTGGTGTTTTTCACTTCTGGGACATAAACAGTTACCAGTAATACATCATGAATAAATTTACTTTATTCGTACTGCTTAGAGTACAAATTTGAAGTGTGTCATTATTTGAAGTTTGGTGTAAATCTCAATTGAAACGTTAAACTTCTTATGAACTGGAAATCTTGGAAATCCTTCAGAGAAAGGTTTTTATTTATGATATTGTAGTCAGTGTTTCCATTATTTCCCCCTATTTTCAGGGATTTATAACTTAGTTGTAAAAAAATCATTCCAGACTGAAATTCGGTATATGGGATTGAACTTAAAGAATGATGTTTTTGCCCAGTTTGAAAATAAGTCTGATCACACATAAACTGGAGGATATAGAAATGATTAAAAGTATTCTTTAGGGGTTGTTTTGCTTTATTATTATGTTGCATTGCATTGTACCATTTTCTACAATTAATTCTGCATGAATAACATTATATTTAATTCCACATTCCTGTCTCTTGGATAAAGAACAGAGTGATTATGGCCGTGTTTACCACTAAAATGTAGTATGGTCGAATGTTTCTGTAGCCCCTAGAAAAAAAGAGTTACCTCTCCTGAGTAGCATAGCTCACTAGTTTGCTATATAAATGAAATCTAAGCAGACAAAATGCCAATAGAATGCCAACTTTTGCCAACTAGACATTGCCAAAAGCCAAACAGCCAAGAATAAATAAATATGTAAATAAATAAATCCCCAAATTAGAAAACAAAAAAACCAAACCCAAACCCAAATCAAAGCTCTAGATGATACTAAGTAGTTTAGAGGTGGCATAGCTAAGGCATTCTAATTTCTGCAGTCAAGTATGGGATAGAGTGATACTATGGATTTTTCATTATTTTCACGATCCCCAGTTCTGCTCCTAGCTCAGAAAATGACAGCCTTTTCAGATTCCTGTTATTTTCCCATTGTAGCATCACAGTAATGTTGATCAAGGGAAAAAAGGGCTCATTTCTCAGATTAGATGCTGTTCACAACCATGCAAAGAAAATTTATGTGGCCAGAGCTCAATTAAAGTTGAAGCTGGCCAGTACTGTGGGGGACAGTAAAAACAGCTTTTTAAAAATATGTTAATAGCAAAAGACAGTCCAGAAATAACATTGGCCAGTTTCTTGATGAGGATGGTCACCTCACAAACAGTAACATAGACAGGGATATTAACTAATAAGAGATCACTGAAGGAAGAGCCATGAAGATGGTGAAGGGGAAGTTGTACAAAAAGCAGCTGAGGTCAGTTGGTTTGTTTAGCCTGGAGAAGAAGAGACTGGGGGTGGATCTCATGGTGGTCAGGGGAGGCACCTATCCCTTCTTCCTGGTGACCAGTGATAGGACCCAAGGGGATGGCTTGAAGCTGTGTCAGGGGAGGTTTAAGTTGGATATTAGAAAAAGGTTCTTCACCCAGAGGCTGGTTGGGTGCTGGAACAGGCTTTACAGGGAAGTGGTAACAGCACCAAACCTGACAGAGTTCAAGAAGTGTTTGAACAATTCTCTCAAAAACATGGTGGGATTCTTGGAGCTGTCCAGTGCAGGTCCAGGAGCTGGACTTTGAAGATCCTGTGGGTCCCTTCCAGTTCTGGATGTTCTATGATTCTATGACTGTTCAGTATTAATAACTTAGGGTAAAATATCTGAATCCATAACTAGATATTGCAAAATGATGAGAAAAGTCTGAAATAGAATTGCAGAAAATCAACACCTAAGTCTGGTACATGTCTATGGATAAAGGAATACAAGAGGGCAGAAATGTGCACAGCAAGAAAGAGGGAAGAGAAATGAGAGCAATAGTATGCGGAAAAAGTTAGGGAGGATGTGGTTAAACTGTCAGAGATTAAGGAGTAAAATTAAGAACCTGGGAAGGGATCAGTTAAGGAAATGATACCTGTAGTGTTGAAAAAGGGAAAAAATATAATCAGAAACGTTCTTCAAGAAGTGTACGAAAGATCATGCTTGAGAGTGGTTTTATTTGATCTTTTAATTTGTGCTTTGTTGATAAAGTGTTTGTGATGCAAAATGAGGCATTAGCAACATGGTTAAATACAGACCTGACAACCTGACAAACCTGAAGGAAAAGGATTCTAATAATTCCTGTTATCATCTGCAAGATGTCTTCCTGAGAGGGAAGACAGGATGTGATAATTAATCACAGCAATGTGATCCAGTACTGGAAAAGGCATATGACATATAGAAAAATCAGAGATACAGACTCAGATGAGGTTTGGGTGGGGCATCTATCACATGACTTACAATTTTGACGATCCATGTTTTGAAATGTGTTAAACTGAAACAAGAAGGAAAAAGGAAAGACAAGATAGCTAGGTAAATGCAGAATCTGTCTTCTGAGAGGAAACTGAATAAGCATGGTATTTAACTTACTGAAATGAAGACTGGGATGAGGATTTCATTACTGTCTCTAAATGTATTAAGGGCATAATGCCAGAAAGGCAAAAAGCTATGATGAGGGCCAATATTCATATGAAAACTAGATGCATGTAAAATAACCAGAAATATGTGCAAATTGGAAGAAAGTTTTTAACAACTGGAATACCGAAGCTCCAGAACAGATTGAATAAACAAACAAGCAACATTCTCTAAATGGAACTTCATAAATTGATGAAGGATATCCTATGATATGAATGTCTGCAACAGCAGGAAAACAAACCTGATGAACCACAATGTCCTTTTTGTCTTTGGTAAATGGTCTGATTTTTAAAAGTTCTTATTTCTTGCAATTTTCATTGTGTTGTTTTTCTTGAGAATGTTGATAATTTTCCTTTGTTACTCTCAGCAGCTAACACCAGGTGACTGGAAATATTTAGTAAGTTATCGATTTACTCTATTATGAAGAATCTACTTTAGGGCTATGGCAAAGTAAACTTGCAGTTATATTATTACCATGATATATGTGTTTAATTTAGTGCTATGATTGCTAGCCTGCTTATCTTGCCAGTGCAAGCCATGGAAAGAAAGGGAGCAACCAGCTGACTCTTGCATATCATCTAAACAACACTCATGTATTTCTTTTCTCAACCTTCATGACTTTCCCTTTACTCTGCCACTTGCCAGTATATATTCTCCTCCTGAGAGGATTGGTGGGGAGCCTTACCTCCCACCGAATCTTAAATAGATACACATATATTTCAGAGGTTATTCTAGGTTTGGTGTGGATTTCATGAATCACAATGTGTATAGCTTTGTACTTGCATATATGAATGGCTGATCTTGGCTAGTAGCTGTATTAAACGTAGCATTAATTTTTTTGGAACATTGCTGAAATCTTCAGAAGATTGTGAATTTTGTCTATTATCCATATGGGATAAGGTGAGACTTTTTGATAACTGCTCAGGATGAGGATAAAAATATGTAGGTTAACTGTGGCTTAAAGGAATAGTGGAGACAAGAAGAGAAGCTCAGTGGAGAGTGACTGAATCCTCTGTTTTATTGCTTATTACATTTCTGTTGGTGGGATTTGCAGTCTGGCAAGCTACCACCAAATTAATGAAGTTCATGGACTGGAATTTCACACAGAGTGATAGTTATTTGTATTGACATGTATCATTTCCTCTATGCCCTCTGGCATTTTTTTCTGTACCTGTGCTTTCAGGAACACAGTACCTATTTTTTCGCCAGGTCTGTGAGATCCAATCTACTAAAAAGCCATCGGTATTCTTCCTCTAATATTAGTTTTGATCTGCCAAACATACTTCATATCAGTGGGCAAAAAGAGGAGTGTGGGCTGAATGTTTTCCACACTGATTTAGATTTAGTATGCCATAAAAGCTTGCACAGGCCACTCCTCCAGTTCCTGCATAGGCCTGCCTACACTGCAATGAAGTTCTGACAGCTTCTACATGGATTTAATACAAGATCAGCTAAGCAGGTGTTGATATCCTTAGCTATATTTTGAGGTCACAATTTATAAAACCTGAGACAATATGTCACCTGTGGTTTGCTGTCAAGGGTTGAAAGGATACTTTGTCACTGCACAATACCTGTTGATATGTGCCTTGATTTCTTCTATTTCTAGCAAAAATGACCTGCCTGGGTTTTGTCTGTTAAAATGTACACTTAGGATTGCCTTTGTTTTTACTTCTTATTTTCATAACCCTTTCCATTATTAATCCAACATTTTAGTCAAAACAGAAGCATAATATTGAATCTGTAAAACAGAAATTATTTTTACTTGGTACATTCTGACAGTCTTGCTAACTTCAGTTTTAACCATCTCTTTTTTTTTTTTTTTTTTTTTTTTTTTTTTTTGTTTTGTTTAGTTTTGTTTTTTGACAGTGGATTCATTTCCAGAAGCACCAAGTAAAAGAGCCTGCTGATTCATTTCCTAGACAAAGTGACACAAAGCAGCCTATGTTCATGCTACCAAAGACCACTCTGAAGTAGATACTTCCTAGGCTTAGTGGTCTAAAACGGAGACTGTGAGTGAGCTAACTCTTAATCTGCATGAGCAATCAGCAGTTCAGTACTTGAGTCATTCCCTGGCCCTTTTTCATTTAACAGTACTGTTATAGCTTTAGGCAATGTCTATACTAGTAAATAATGTGAATCAAGGCCCATCCTCTGGTTCTGGGTGTGTGCACGGCATAATTTGCACCCATGTAACCAAATATTCTTTTACCTCTGTGAAGGTTGCCTTCATATATAGCAACAATTGTGAGCAATCTGGGACTTGTGCTAGCCCTAAACTGGGACTGATCTGGAAGACTGGTATTGAGACCAAAACTCTCAAGGAATGTAATTAGTAATGACTAAGTAGATGGTTGTGAGATGGTACTTTAGTTTATGTCCTGTCTCTTTAAATTTTACTGTGACATGCAGTAGCAATCGGTCCATCTGCAGGCTAGACCTGGATTTCCTTCAGAGGAAAACACTGCTGACCACTTACAGCTCTTTCTATCCCACCCTTCTGATCCAATCTTTTTATCCTATCCTCCATGTTCAGGATGAGTTTTCCAGCTCTCCCTCTAACCCCTTCCCTCCAGCAAGCTTCTTTCCCTGCTCTAATCCCATTCTGTTTCCTTTTACTTTTCTTTTTTCTCTCACCCTATTCCCCCCAGTTTTGCCACATTTCTCCTCTAGTTCTCCTTACCTTGCTTTTTGCATGGCTTCAAGTCCCCATATCTCCATGTTTCCACACCTCCATATCCCCTCCCAGGCTCCTTGGCAGGTTTGTTTTCCTCACCCTGTGTCCTGACAGTGTGTAGGTGGGTGTCCACAGACAGCCCAAGCTGCTCCGGTTTTCCATGTCCAAGTTACCAGTACCCAAATTTTTTCAGTGCCCCTTCCCGTGTCCACATCTTGCATGCATGGAAGAAACAGTCACCAGGGAGGCTCAAGTCTTCCTCTGTAGTTCTAGTTTTCTTCCCTCAGGAAAGTACATGCACATTTGGGTGAGCAGAAAGTGTAATGAGAAACTGTGTCATACCCAGTGAGGACCCCCCCTTTCATGGAACCATAATGCCTGAATTTAGGCTCTACTTTATGTAGCCTTAGGGGCTGCATAAGTCTCTTTCTGTAATGTTTCCTGTTGGCTGGGTTTAGCCACAGAAAGTGTAAAAAAGAAACAAGCAAAGGGACTTCAGTAGAGATTAGAGTCCAAGACACTGAGCCTACAAAGCCCTGCTGAATATTTTTAAAAGTTTGGCTTTTGAAAATTTTAAATGCAAAACTTTCTATGCAGACATACATCACTTACAGAAGGTCAGCTTCCCCCTCTCTGTTTTCCTGTCACCCCAAACTTCTACTTTCTGCATAAAAACACTTGGACTTCTCCAGTAAAAGGTTGCCAGTATTTTTTCAACATTACTAAACAACAGATTTTCTTTAACCTTATTCTCAGAAACAGCTGTACCATTTTGGATGAAACTTCCTGAAATATTTCTGCCTCAGGCAGACACCTGGCATGGAAAATTTCAGCCCAAACATTTAAGGTTTGGCAAAGTGATATACAGCTGAAAACAGGCTCTATAATGAGAAATGTTGGGTAAGTTTAATAAGAAGTAAAATTACCAGCCTCACCCCAGTACCAATCCTAACCAATGTGCCAAGCTCTATGATAAAATACTTAGTTTAAATGAATGAAGTCCTTACATATCAAAGGACCAAAAATAAGTAGGAACATAGTCTTCCAGATATTACAAGCATTTCCGATTTACGGCTTAGTGATGTAAAGAGAACGAAGTAGATTAATAAAAAAGGATAAGATGTAATCTTGAATTTGTGTCTGTTAGAGAGAAGAAGAATGAAGTGTGTGACATGTACTGACAAAGTATGTAATATCTCTGTTGCTTAGAACTTACATGTTTGAGTCATTCAAAAGTCAGATGGTTTATTTTCTCCAAACACATCCCAAAGTTTTAGCTGGAGAACCAGTTAGACTTTAAGATGGCAAATGTAAGTTCTGAACACAATAACACAATTTATTAATCTTTCAGCAAGTCACCCAAAATGTTTAACAACTTCTTTTTCATTTAATTTCCCCTTCCAGTACAAGAAGAACTTAATTTCCTATTTCATTTGTTCTCCTCTCTAAAACATAGCCCTGTCATGGTAGTCATGTTGTTCTTTAACCAAAATAAGTTGATAAATATGAAGACATGTAATAAAATTTGTTCTTCTATACACAAATACAGTGAAATATCTCTATAGTTTTCATATCTGTAAAAATATTTTTAGTTGTATTTTTAACAGAAATAAATTTAAACAATGTGTATTTATTTGTTCAAAGAGAAGTTAAGCAAAAAATATAAAAAAGAAAAAGGAAATTGAAGTTAAGGTAATACTGATATTTCATAGCCAGTCTGCATTTTGAGATTTTTTGGGGGCATGTTTGGAGTGTCTGAATTTTGTTCAACATACGACTTTGGTAAATTTCAGACACCTAAATATCATAGAATATCTCCTGTTGCGATCTCACAAGCAGTATGTAAGCTTTAGAGACTCTTAGAAATGTAATATCACCTGTTCCTGTGCAGGGCCAGGAGCTGGGCTTCAATGATCCTTCCAACTCAGGCTATTCTATTCTATTCTATTCTATTCTATTCTATTCTATTCTATTCTATTCTATTCTTCTTTGTCCTAGAGAAAGAAACAGTTCCTGAGTATGACCTTCACCTGGTGCTCAGCTGATTAATTCCTACTGCATTTATGCTTCACTGAAGTCAGGAAGAAGTTTAATCTCTTAGATACACTTAAACCTTCCTCATTCATCAGGCCTTAGTTCAGTTCAGATAATGGCAGATGAAAAGCAAGAAATAGCTTAGTCTGTATCCTGTAGAGAAGAAAGGAGAGTTTGCTCCTTTGGTCAGTACTGTCCTGTGTCCTCGCTTATGGCTTGTCCTACTGGATCAAATGTAAAAACTGCATGGGAAACAAGGTCCTGATTTTCCTTTTTCTCTGGGACTACTCTTACCAGTAGCTTCAGGAAGAAAGTGGGAAAACAGGCTTTCCTCTGTCTTTCATTAGAACTGTGTGTAGTAATAACTTGATACTAGAGTGAAAGTGGTCAGGCTAATTATCTTGAAGCCAAAGCTCTGTGTCTAAAATAAGGGTCCTAAAAGTTCATTTTAGTTTGGTCTACACTTCATGTCATAGAAGACTGTAGAAGCTCTCATGGATTGAGCTGCCTCTGTGATGTGATGCCTCAGAATCTGTCCCAGTTTGCTTCTATCAGTAGAAAGAGCACCATCTAGATCTTGCTGTACAAACAACCCCTTTAGGTAACATAAATGGACATTGTTTGTATCCTCTAGATCCACTTAATACTGACAATGTTTAATTTCATTTATGCTGAAAGCTCATTAGATTTACAGCATGAAACTATAACTATTAGTAAGAGATGCTGAATCACACATCTAACATCTGTAAATTGTGGGATTTTCCTTTGCTAATAATACTTTTAGTGCATAGTGACCAGTAGAACTATTTTAAAGTGCATTTATCCTTTAAACAAGTACCTTTAGGAAAAAAAATGTACTCGTATTAACCCTTCTTCACTGTGTCAACATATAGCACTTATCTTAAGATACTGCATCAGAAGAAAACCCAAACCCATACAGGATTAACAAGAATACAGAAATTGTGTCTGTGCCAGAACAAGATATGGGTAACTAAAATCATGGTAGAGCTCCTGACATATTTCATACACCATCACTGGCAAACAGCTTTTAAAAAGTACCAGGAGCATTACACTGTGATGGAGTCAGAGGAGTGCAGAGAACAAAGAGACTCCACTTTCTGAGAAGACTGCCTGATAGGAAGGATCACCTGACTGAGAGCCATGTCACTGCAGACATAAAGGACAAGTCCATGGAATCAGCAAATGGATGTGTCCTCTCACTTTACTGCAGGAGTGGGGAGCAGAAACTCTCTTTTTCTGAGGACTAAGCAAGTAATTGAAACATACATTGTGTATCACATATAGCCACATGTGTTGTATCGCATGGTTGTAACACAGGAACTTGTTTTAGGAATTGCCTTTGGGATAGTTGTTAGCAGGAGAGACATCTTCCCTACTGCCAGGATGCAGCAGTGCTCAGTATCCTGAGGAGGCACCAGGTCAGAGAGCTAGACACTAACTCGGATGTTTGTACAGACCTCTTACAGCTCCCATGGTACATGTGAAATTCAGACAGCATAGACTGAGTGCCCTGCAATCCCACAGACTTGGTAAAAGTGTAAAACAGTTGTCTTTAATGGCATGACTACAACATGCAGTTCAGCAAATGTGACTTGGGGCCTCATTACTGTGTCTCCACTTCTGACATTTATAGTTAAATGATGTTGTTGATTCCGGCAAGAGACATTACAATTTCTCTAATTAAAGGAGAGGAAAAAAATCCCCGAAAACAATCTTCTTGTTCCTTCCCAGATTGTTTCCATTTACTGCAAATAGGCATGAGTTCCTGCCTGGAAGCACTATCTGCAAACTGCAGTCAGATGTAAAAGAAGCCTAATCAAGCTTGGGAACCAGGCCTTAATTAGACTGCTTGGAAAACAGAGCAGAAGAGCAAATGAAAATTATTAACCATCACTCATGATTCCTGTTTCTAATTTTAAAGAGGAAATCATGCATTAATCAAACTCTAGCCCTAAGCTCAGAGACTTGTTTTAGAAGTATCCTGAAGCAACAAGAGGAAATCTTTTCAGTGTTTAGAGAAAACAGCTCCTGATCAGCTAGTATGTGTAGCACAATATATTTTGACATGAAATAAGCTATGTTTCAGTATGCCTAGATTTTGTTGGATCCAAGAAAAACAAAATCAGTACCAACTGAAATGAAGGCACATGACAACAATTGGGGTTAAGCCTGGATTTTGTTAAAGGAAAACAGAAATGAAGTGTATGTTGTTTTCATGGATAAAGGAAAGATGTGGAAGGGTAAAAGTAAAAGGAACAATGCAGTAACACCACTGCTATTGTGTGCTTTGGTCATAGCAAAGAAACTCTTTTGTTCACATAAACAATATTTACTACAAATTATTTCTGATAAAAATATGCATGAGCATAACCTCTACGTACTACCCAGAGATCACTTGAGATTGTGCAATGGGATTTATCAGAACTTACCTCATATTTTCTGTTATATTTGGACTAAAAAGATAATTTTCTATTTTTTTGGCAAATTCATGTGAGTTTTCTGGCTGTAATTCAGAAACTAGCCTTTTCTGGTGGAGTCAGATTGAAGTCCTCAGCTTTTGTGGAACTCTCCAGAACAAGGGGAGAAAATGGGCTCTAAAACTATATTAAACATTGCACTCATTCTTGTACAAACATCACATTACAAATAATGCTCACTTTTTTCAAGCACAAATATCCAAGCTTCTTTCTTTGAATTAAAAACAATGCTTTCTAGAAAACACCAATTTTCCCCCAAGCTGTCCAAGCATTGCCTATTGAGATTTCTAAAGCTAGTGGCTCCATGAAGTGGCTTATCTAGAAGTGTTAATATGGCATGGATGTTTGTGTTGCTATTGTGATTCAGAGACCACAGTTATTGTTCTGAGAAGAGATTAAAGTATTAATGACAAATGAGAAAAGTACAGGGATTTTTTTTCATCTATCATGCTATATATGTCATTCTTTGATAGGAATAAGCAAGGAAGTTCAGTGATCAAAGTTGATGACTTGTTAGAGCATTACAGTCTGGAGGGCATAGGTGAGGGTTACTAAGTACTGAACTTTAGTGACAGTTTTGGCATGGTTTCTTCTAAAATCTTGATGAGTAACTTCCACAGTTTGACCCTAGGAAGAAAACATTCTGAACAAAGTGAAGGTTTTGTGCTCCAGTTTGGTGGCATCTCCCTGCATGATATACTATAAATCAGAGCATTTTAGTTTTAATTGAAAAATTAAACTAGCTTTGTTTAGTTGCTTTGGCTGAAGCTTCCATTATTTCTTTTTGACTTCTAATGTGCAGCCAGTTTGGGTGATGCCCTGGCTGCTAGAATTCAGTTGAAATGCTTTTACTAAATTAAATATGACAGGATTTCAAATCCTTATTTCAGTAGATGACTAAGGACAAGATGGGCGTGTCTAGTCTAAAAATTGGTGCAGGTGCCTAGGAGGTGAAAGATGAAGGTTTAAATCCTCTTAGTCTGAACAAGGATTTGGACACACATTTTCCATCTGTGATGTGAGTGCAGTAAATGCCACACTGTTGTGCAAAAATGTGATAGTATAATCTTTTGTAATCAAGTAGCTGAGAATTCTACTTCATGCTAGAATGAAAGTTGCCTCTACAAGTATTTTTTGCAGCTCTTTAATTTGGTCATGTCTCAGTTTAGGCTGTGGTCAGAAGCAGAGCTCAGGTGGTAGGTAGGAAAGATGTTTGTAATTCAGAACAGCACCTTTCCCTCTTTTAGATTCCTGGAGGGTTTTCACTGCTGTGCCTGGGAAGAGTTAATCACTTTATGGACAATGGAGAAAGTGGTTTAACACAATTTGAATCATTATATTATCTTTTTAATACCTGTAGCTCTTTCATTTGTCATCTTTGTCCTTCTGGTTTTGAATTTTATCCTTGCAGTGTAGCCTTTTCTTCTAAGCAGTACCACAATTACAGAGTCTTCTGATATCTGCCTTGTTTTCCCTTGTTATGGGAATGTGCCCTGCTGCATTTTCCTTTCAGGTTAATATACTATTCTGGGGACTACCATGTGATTTCTTGTAATAATTGTTTTCCCTGCTTTCTTATCCTATATCTGCAGTTATCCACCAGAATCATACAACCATCAACACTCACAATCCAGAAGTGGAAATGAGCCTGTCACTGTTCGTTCCATACTTTTGTACCAGCGTAACAGCCTAGTACAAATAAAAATTTGATTTGATTTTGAGTGTGTTCCAGCATTACACACTTATGTGCCATGACCAGTGCCTCAGATCTGATCAACCCCTTTTTTTTAAAATTTTCATCTTGTTTTTATCTTGGCATTCATTTTTAGTCTTTACACATTTGCAGTTGTTATTGTAACTATGTGCTTTTGGGTAGCAATCGAAAAGTTCTAGGTGCTTTCCGAACATTAAAAAACAGAAAAAAAAAGTTCAGTTTCTTGGCTATTGTAATCATGTCCTTGCAGGTCTATCTCAATGAACCCTCTATGTGAAATATGCCCACAAGCACGTGGCTTGTTTGATTTATAGCTGCTTGTGTTTTTCCAAGTGACTTGACTGTTGAAGAACTCCAATGACTGCTCTGTTTGTGTACTTTAGCTGAAGCTGGCTCAAGCACTTAGGACTCTGCACACTGGAACAACTTATTCATAAGGTTTGGTTTTGCTTTACATTCGTCTGTGTTTAGTTCCCTTTGCTCCACTTTTTTTTGTCCTGCATTCAGTAATTCCAAACACCGTGTCTGTTCTGTTGTTCTAGCCTTTTGATAGCTTCCCCTTGTAGATTCTCAGGGATTGAATAATGGTTTCACTTCAAAACAAACCAGAAAGATATTTGTATGCTTCACTCACTCTTCTGAATTTTTGTTACTGTTTTCAGTTGATGTCATTGTCGTGTTATGATGGAGGATTTGCTGCAATTGTAATCATTAAAATAATAATAATAAAAAAAAATCTACAGTGATGCCAGACCATAGAAGAAACAGATAACAAACACAGTCTTTGTTTCTAAAAGGATCTTAATCTGGAGCTCTGAGACCGCTGCACAAACTGCCTCTGAAATAGATATAAATATGTATTCTACAAATAAGACCTAGTTTCTCACACAAAGTAAGAGCTTATTGCTTTTCCTTGTGGTTGCTTTACCAGACTTTTCCATATTTTGAGCTTTATAAGGCTGCATTCACGCTTCTTTTCTGTTGCATGCTCTGGTGCAGGCTGAAGTCCTAACCTACCAATTATCCAGATTGTCCTTTGATTAGAATTTGCTCCTGCTCCTACCAAGACTGTGAGCACAGCTTTGCTTTGCAAGGAAACTGGGATGTGGGGATTGTATACATGTAGGCTGCAGCCTTGCAGGAGCATGTTTTCTGAACTGGAGGCTGGAAAGGGCTCCTTGCTAATCATGATACAGCTGCTTGAACAGCAATCAAGCATGGGGCATGACTGCTGAAACCACATAGGAAGAGCTTTGGAATGTGACTTAAATTTTTCTTAAGGGAAAAGAACTAAATGTATTTTGCAGCAGAGAAATGTATACATTTGTAGGTAAGTATTCAAGGAGGCTCTGTTAATACTGAAGGGGCTTATAATACAATCAAACATTTTGTTGTATTTGGGGACTTTAGGACAGGGAGGCGACAATCCTTAAAATTGTGTTCGTATCTTACAGAGTGGAAAGCTGTTTATCCAGCTGGAACTAGTCACTGAGGCTTTGTCTAAATATTGTCAAAGACAGCTATGGATTGGTCTAGTCAGTGTAGAAGCTCAGGACTAGTTCTCTTGGGAGAAGATATATCATGTAGGAAGCTGCTTTGGATGGTCCAAAACAGAGGTAGGAGCAAGGAAATAATGAATTGATGAGGACAAAAATGGGTCCAGTGTTTGAGGCTCATTTCTGGCCTGACTTTATTTACCAGTAGAGACAAAGCCTTAGAAGTCTGGCTGCGTCCCTCACATCTTAAGCTGGACTTAGTTCTGTCATATAGAAGACAGATTCCAAGCAGCTAATTTATGTAGAGTGCACACAACATAGAGGGTTCAGCCATTTTTACAAATTCATTAGCAAAACCTCAGAAATGGGGCATTGGAGTGCTCACCTGAGATGTGCCTGGTTTAGCTTTGCTTTACTGCTCTATTGCAGAATTCCTCCCTGACCTAGGAGAAAGTAGCTTCTGTGAAAATATTTTGCCCACCAGTAAAATGAAAACTGCATAACTTCTATATCAGCGTTATGAGGTGCTGCCATGCTTTGGGAAAACGGATTCTACAAATTCTGTAGGTAGGTGGACACGGAGGCTCCTGCAGCAGGGAGATTTCCAGAGCTGATTCATAGTATCTCTGCAGTCTACCAGGCAGATCTACTTCCAAGTTCAGAGCCAAACTTGTTCTTAGAAACAAGATTTAGGCAATAAGGAGATGACCTCACTGAAACACATGGAAGAGATACATCATGTACAAACCTTCTTTGTCTTTATTTCAGAGTGAAGGAAACATTTGTGGTGTTCTAATACACTCCTTTTCCTACTTACCTGCCAGGGATATATTGCAATCTTACTTTGTTTTTAACTTTCACTTATAAAATCATTGTAAAACAAGACCGAACCAGCAGATAGCACAAAGTGTAATAGAATCCTTCAGAGCTTGATTAAAAAATGAAAGGAAGAATTTATGGCAAAGAAAGCTGGAAACTCCATTTCAACATTTACACACAAGGGAAAGAATGATATTTGTTTTTCTCTCTACTCTTTCCATACATTCTGCTTTTTCCTATGTCCATAAAGAGTGTTAACAATGATGTAACTTGAGCTGAGGAAGGTCTTTGCAAACCAATAAACAGAAGTGCTTAAAGATTGCCTTGCAATGGCAACCTGCATTCCTGGTGTTGACTGCTCTGCTGCGGGGGCTGCTGCTGCTGCTGCTGCTGTCTCAGTGTTGGTATTGACAGGCCCGTTAGGCAGGCTGGCTTTGATCTAGCTTTTATGTTCCTTTACCGTAACACAAGCTGACTTTATTGGACCAATTAAAATTGCAGTCTTACCTTCTTATCTCCATAGGGTAGACCAGAGATGAAGCAAACTTAAGTTAAGCATTTTCATTTATATTAGGTTTATGAATTCTTGTTTGATGTCTTTAAGGTGAGTTTATAAAGTGCAATTTGCTTTGACCCTGCTTGTCATTTATGTAGTAAATATTTTAAGACCAAGGATTAAAAAAGTATTAGTTGGTGATACATCATTTTACTTAAAGCTTTTTGCAACATTGATTACAAATGTACTTTAATTGGTCATATGTCAATAAAATTATATCATTTGTTTAAAATTGCTTATGATATTTTGCTAAAATGGAGTTTTGAAAATATGATGTTAGAGAAGACCAAAGTGAAAATAAGATCGGAGGAGCTTTCATAAGTGTCTTCAAGATATAAAAGTTGTGATCTTGACATCCTTCCTGTGCCAGAATTATGTGGCTCTAGAACATGCAGTGAACTGTGTCAGATTAATTATCTAGTGGTGGTTAATATTATTTTTATGTTATTTTTATTTTCAACAATATCAGCTCATGCTGTGGCTGCTGTTCCACCAAGCAGGGGCTGGTGCTGATACAAATGAAGTACCTGAACTGATTCCCATTTTGGGGGGGCAGCACAATTTCAGATGGACTTTAGCAGCTCATGCCACAGCACTTCTGTTCTTGAGTATAAGCACCAGTCCTGATGAAATTCTCTCTGACCCTGGTGAAAGCAGTCTTGGTTTCTAATTACAGGCCTAAAGTACAAATATTATAATCTATCTTGGTTTACTGATGTTATGCAAAATTAGTATATCTTTTTATTATTGCTCCCATATTATTAAAGCTTCATGTACACAGAAGGAAATGGCCCAGTCAAGGGTGTTTAACACAAAAAAGTTGTGTTTGTTAAATACAGTGTTACAACTGCCCCGAGACAGTTGGTTTTGATGCCTTATAAGAAACACTTGTTAATGTGAATGTCCATCATCAGTCTGCATGTGTAAAAGCCTAAATATTACCTCTCTCTTGCCTCTTTCTAAGCATTTCTCAAGAGCTTACTATTCATAGCATGTTACAATTATAAGGTACTAGTAAATTAAGTAGTATCAGAATTTTCCTAGACACTGGAATTCAGCTCTTATTTTAAGCTGCATTCCCTCTCATGGTTTTGGCAGCACAGCTCTCAATCTCCCAGTCATTTCCCAGGTTTAAGAATGGGTGTTCACACAGATGAGGGACCATTTCCAATGTCAGCCTGGCTGTGGCCATTATGTTTCAGAAAGGAAGAGAATGTAACAGACTTGGACAGTTCCACATCAGTGGATCTCAGGTCTAGAGAATATTTTGGCAAAGAGTTAATTATTGGTGTGAGCTGATGATAATCCTGTCCTGTCTTTCAGGACTCTCTGCTCTCAACTTGTGTCATGTTGATGGTTTCAGTTTTAGGATGCAGTGTGTTTTTAGGAATAAAAAAATACACTGAAGGAGGGATTTTAATATAAGATGTTGCTGAGATGTTACCCTATTTGAAAGGATTGCTTTATGTAGTAGGTCTCAAGAAGTTTGATAAGTTAATTCTGGTGAATTTTGTCTTGCATTATCATTCTGAAATTCTTAAAGGGAATAAAGATGTCAAGAAGTAACACTTTTTCATTGCCTATTTATGAAAAAAACCAGGGTGGGGTTTTTTTGGAGAGGGGATGGTTGTTAGTTTGGTGTTAGGTTTCTAACATCTAAAATCTAAAGGAACTACTCTGCAAATTTGGTCCCTAAGTACGTGGTATATTTGCAGCATGGTAAAAGTCATAAATTACCTCCTTTATTTGCAACAGCTGAAACCAACGTTGACTGGAGATGATATTTTAAAAAAATAAAATGGATGTTTTCTTAATTCTAGATTCACAACCTTTTGCTGTCTTCAATTTTTCTGTGAAATCATAGCCCTGTCACCTTTAAACACAGCCCATTTGCTAATCATTGTATGTGACTACAGCCCTTCATCCATAATACTATCTATCCTCCCTTGTTTGCTGTAAAGAGGTGGTTTTGTTTTTGCTAAATTGACTAGGAAATAATGAGGAAGGAAAATTTTAAATACTTTTTGATTGTTGCTTAAAGGCAGCATAATGCAGGTCAGAAACTGTACGTTCCCTTGTATTTTTTGTCTCTAAATTAGCAAAACCAGTGGCAACTGCTGGTATACTAATTCCTATTTCTCTTCTATAGAATAATCAGATATTTTCCTTACAGCTACTTTTCAGAGAAGCTGAACTTGTGTGAAATTTGCAGAAAGTCAAAATAGAGTGGCCCTGAAAACAAGGGTCACCAAATGTGTACTTGTTAGACATAATATAGAGCTATATGTTTTAGTTCATTTTCCTTATTAAAAATATTTCAAGATATATCAAATTGGTGGGCAATGAACAGGTAGTGAAGCTCATTTTGAGGAAAGAAAAGAGGAGGACTGTGTCAATGCATTTTAAAAAAAGACTGCAAGACTGCAATCTGTCTCAATAGTATTCTTTTTATTCTCCAAACACAAGAGAATTTGAACACAATTTCAGAATAATTATTAATCTAATCTGTGTTCATTATGCCAAAGCTTTGTACAAATTCAAGTTAGAAGATGTATCTCAGGAAACTGACATTCATTGGCTGCGTGCATCAAGAATGTGGTCAAGCACTCTTCAGTTTCTTCTATGAAAAGACTTCCTTGATTAGAATTTAGTGTGGGAGCAGAGCAATGGTCTGAAAAACAGAAAAAGGATATGAACAAGATGTCTTCTTGTGATCCATGGTGATCAACATACTGATGGTCATCTGGTTTTCCTTTATTTGTTTATACTCCCTTTCTCTGTCTTAATAACTTTTCTATAAAAACAAACCCATAAGCAATTTAGATTCTATGCTGCAGTTCAAAGAATTAAATTTTAAAAGTTGGAGAAAGAAACACATTTTTATTGTAAATACCACTGTGATACAGCTTCAGTGTATGCTCCTGTTGGGTGACACCACAGGTAGGACTAGCCTCACTGGCTTTAACCATTTCAGTGTCTTTGAATTTGGAGGAAATACATCCTGGAGTAGGTCATGGGACTCCACTGAATGAAGCGTTTGACTGAGTCAAGGATGCTGTGACTAATTCCCTTGTCCGCTTTTAGAAAAACCTAAGATTTGGCCAATAAGTTGTCCCACCATAAGTCTTTCCAAGAACTCTGGCTACATCCAATTTGGTTTATATTGCAATAATAAAGTAAAAGAATAACAGAGACTCAAGGCACAGCTTTCAGTAGAAATGCAACAATGTGTAACTAACACCATTTGTCTCATCTGCAGAGTTTTCTGCTACAGTAATAATGACCTGTATAGAAAAAAGTCATTTGTAGTCTGTGTTCATGTGCATTCTATATTGCCTACAGTACTGCCTGGAAGTAGGGGGAAAGAATCACTCTATAGTTTGTTTGAATATCAAGGATAAGATTAATCAGCTCTAATAAAACTGCTGTTTAGATAACAAAAACTTCTTCTTCCAAGGTTGTGAAATACTTGTATAGCTCAGCAGCTGGAAAATATCTTCAGATGCTTCCACACTATTTATATTCTGTTTGTAGGAAGAGAACTTAATTAATTTTCTTTGTCACTGGAAACTTTCTGGAGAGTTTAAGGCAATCTTGATATCATTGCTTCTTTGAGAGAGATCAAGATGTTAGAGAATTAGTCTGCAAGTCATAGTTTTTATGCCTTTCTCTGCTCAAGTGTTTGGGTTTTTTTAATAGCCAAGAGTTCAATTCAAAATTTAAAAAGAACAGAAGAATTGTACTATGAAACACAAGGACATGAAAATTCTAAAATAAAAAATTACACCTTCTTTATATGCCTAGGTATAGTTTTTATTGAGTGTCATACATAGGGAATAAGAAGGCATAAGGATAACAATGCTACATCAATGCACTCTGCAACCATATTTATTCTATTAGGTCCACAAAACAAAACTTTTTCTTCCTGTGTTGCAAACCTGAAGTGAAGTGAAGCTCCACTATCACTGCTAATTCAAGGTCACTAAATGCCTAATAAGCAAACTGTCCTACCCACTACATTTATTTTTGCTCTTCCATAAATTTACAAATACAGCTTAAAATGTCTTCCTCTTAGCTTGTTAGTTTGAACATAAAGCTTGAACTTATTCTCAAACCTGACAAACAAACTTCTACTGTTAGCCAGCTGTTCCCTAAGAGTCAGGAGCCAAAGGGAACAGTACAACAGCCAGTGCCCAGACCCATGCAGCAGCAAGGTGAGCAGAACAGACTCAGAGATAGTGGCCAGCTCCAACTAAATTCAGATCATGAGTCAGCATCACTGTGATGAGACAGATCTGATGTCAAGGAGAAACTCAGGCTGGATTTTTTTCCATATGTTCACGAGTCATCATCATTGTCATTATTACAGTTAGTGCTGTACTTCTTAGAGATTATGTCAGAGCTTCATTAGTTAGAAAGACCCTACGCTCTTTGCACAGTTCATTTAAGACATTTGAACATAATTAAATGTTTTATTCCATATATGTCTTGAAGTTATTAAATGTGTTTATTTTGCAATAAACTCAAAGAATGCTCATATAGCACTAATAAATATTAAGGCTTGCAATAATATATTTTAACTGCAGAAAATAATCTTTCTATAACTTATTTCACTGTTATTTTTCAAAATTCTTAGCTTAGATTTTAGCAATGACATAAAATTGTTCTATTAGAATGGAAGAGGCTTTCAAAGAAATAATCTTCACACACTTCTGCAAAAGCGCTAAATGGTTTTTTCCAGTTTCATATAAGACAGCAGACGTGTTATGCATTTAATTGGTCTCTTAATTCTAATTCTTGGGCAGCTACAAAATGTTTTCTAAAGTCAGCCTGTTCTATCTGAATATATTTTTTTATTTTTTTGGTGTTAGGTAAATGAGAGCCCTCAGCACAGCTTTATGGAATTACAGGCTGTGAGGCAAGCATTTTGCATGTTGAACAAATTTGCAACAGACTTCAAGGAAGTTGGGAGCCATCATGCAAAAGAATTTCATAAAACTCAACTGACTTCAACTGAAATCAATGGGAGGCTTTCCTTTGACTTCAATGGAAGTTGAAACAGATGCAGAAGGGGCACTTATAAGGAGAAAAAACTAGTTCATTAAGAATTTTTGTACATAATTAAAGAAGTATTCCATTATTCACATATATGAATGCCAACTTGTTGTGCCATGTCTTTTATGATTAACAATGGTTGGATAGCATCCAAATGAAAATTCTGGCTACTCTGGCTATCTGGCTTAAATGCAATGAAACATAACATGCCAGATTCTTGCAATACCATCTGTGTATGCCAAGGATGATCTTTCTACATCATATGCAGTTATTTTGCATAGGATGCGTTTGGAAAGGAGGGATTCATTAAAAAACATCCACACTGCTATTAGGAAATATTTTTATCATACAATGGTGTCAATGTAACATGTTCAGCAAAAAAAACTGACTCTGATTATAAGGACCTATGAACATTACTTCATGCATTGCCTAAACTTGCACAAGAATAGCCTCTTCCATAGTCAGAATACTTGAAGACACACTCTGAGCAGAACCATACTGCCCTCTGTCCCACAAATACTCAGAGCCAGATGTATGAACACATGTAATTCTGTGTAGTCCTACGCAGTTCACTAAAACTACTGTATTTTTACTCTGTGCTTTAGTCAAAAGTACTTGCCTCTTCCAAGTGTATGGTTTTATAATAATCCAGTGTATCACTGTGGCAGTGATAAAACTTGTAAATTGCATGCAGACATATTTCAGGTATTTTATTTTAAGGGTACCCTAAAGATATTTTGCTAGACTATGGCTGGTTTAGCCATACTATCACTGTTTCTACCTCCTGCATTATGTTAAAGTCTTATTCTTCAATAAGAGTGTCTTGTCTTGTCTCCCTAATTGTCCTTATCTCTCTTAGTATCTGGACATAGATTTTTTTTCTCCCATTGGCTGCAACACTAAAACTTTCCCTCTATTAGGTACAATTGCAAGGAAGCATGTCTATATTTTTTCTCCTGCTCCTCCTGATAGTTAGAAAGTTCTCTCTTCAATCATCTGCAAAGCCTCAGCCATCTTTCTTCAAATCCTTATTAAAACTTTCTTATTCTGATTTCTTAAAAAAAAACCGATAAAAAATCCAAACAAGCCTCTGGCAGAATATGGCTGCCTGAGTGCAAAGTCTTTGTTATGGAAATACAGAAACAAATGCTTCTTTCTATTTTCTGGGCAACCTAAAGCCTGTTGGGTTAATTTGCATACTGAAGTTTGAGGTCCATACTTTTTACTTCCTTCCTGGGCATAGTAGACCAGCCTTAATGGCAAGTGTCAGTCAACAAATGTCAACGTCAAAAGCAGACATCATAAATAGAAAACAAAGTACAGATTTGTTCTGATGGATTTGATGGATCTCTTCAGAAGTTGCATTTTGGTCCCAGCTGATCATATTCCTCTTATTGCTATAATCTCAGTGATCACATTTGCCATTGTACAGCAAGAGACATAATCATTTATAATAGCTGGTGAAATAAGAACTATATTTACTTATCTTCTTATAGTGACAAGATGAAGCCATTTAGTTAGTGCTTAAAAACTTCCAGAAAAGAACAAAACCTTTAAGAATTTTATTTTCAAGCTTAATTCAGGATCATATCAGGATTTAATACCCTACGTTCAATCTAGCAAGGGATGTTTTTGCAGTTACCTCAATATTTGCAAGGCCGTGTGACTCACGAGCAAATTGCTTTCATGGCTGGGTTGCATTTACACAAGTCAGCGTGTGAATTTTGCATGCAGATCAACAAGATGGGACAGATGTAGGTGTGGGCATATTTATATTAAGGATTTGAATACGGGCATGGAAGAGCAGAAAGCAAAATATCTGTGATGGTACATTTCCTACTTCAGGCAGAAATTGCTCACTATCATATTGATGAAACTTTAAAGAGACTAAATTCATACAAGGCATTAAATGGGATTTTGTCAGAGAATTTGTGGTAGAAGAAGCTGAAAGCAGTGCTATCAAAAATCCTTAACTAAATATGGATTGATGCCATGTGTTAATCCTTCACTTACAGCAAATGATGTGGACCTCATCCCAAAGATGGCAACCAGCCACTTTGGGCTCTCCAGTGAAGTAAAAAATGCCACTGAGCTTTAGAGTGTAAAGGGAAGCTACATGCATATAGTTCAAATAGAAATAAAACACAGCACATTTTGCACTGCCTCCTACTAATGCAACACATGTGCACAACATGGCATATTGATGTAACTCGCAGGAGGGAGGCAGCTCTTAGTTCCACATTGAAAATTCATTGCTTAAGAGGTGAGGGGTGAACATAGAACTTTGGTTATTAACGTAGATATTGCTTAAAGGATAAGAAGATGAAGAAGCACCTAAGCTAATAGAATTTAGAAGAAAAGGAGATTGGGCGAAGAAAGGAAATTGAGTGTGTCAAGCAGGACTTTCCCATGGTGAACCAGTGCTGGCTGTGACTAATGTCTGCATAGGCTTTCAGGTGTTATTCTAGAACTCACAGAATAATCTTCTTCATAATTCTGCCAAGCACTGAATGGAGACTGACAGGCCTGTGGTGACCAGGATCACTCCACTTGCCCTTCTTGAAGACTGGGACATTTGCCAGCTTTTAGATCTCTTAGATCCCTTACACTCTTGAAAAATCCATTGAGAGAAGTTTCACAGTGACATCTGCCAGATCTTTGAGTACCTTGGGATGAAGCTCACCTGGCCCCATAGACTTATAGGGAACCAGCTAGAGCAGCAAATCCAACCCAAATTTGGGCCTTGGCTGGGAGTTTTGCATTCTTGCAGTCGTGGTTACCCATCTCAGGGCTTGGGGGGTCCCAAAGTGCATCGTTGGTATTGAAAACCAAGGCAAGGAAAGCATTAAACCTCTCTGCCTCGACCTTGTCCCTGTTTGTGAGGTGATCATGTTCATCATGTAACAGGTCAATGTTATTTCCTAACTGCATTTTTCTATTAATATACTTCTAATTTGATATTTTGATTGTCCCCCAAAGTCTAATCTGATCAGTCTCCTAAAAATTGCAGCAACATGAGACCAAGAAAATCTTTCTGGATCAGAGTCCAGTCCCTTTTTCTTATAAGCACTACAACTACAAAATATACCATGTTTTCATCACGTTCTTTATACAAATCCTTATACATATCCAAATGTTCCTGCTGATAAGGAAATAGTATAGTATAGTATATTCAGCCTTTGTACACTTTTATTTAAAATGACTATTTCTCAATCCACACACTAACATGTAGGCATGGAAAATCCTTCTTTAGTAGAATAATGATATGCTGATAAACTTCAGTCAGAGGAAGTCTGAAATACAGCTCTGTGCCTATTTTATCTTCATGTTTTCTCTAAAAATCATTGCATATTTGAAATTTTTTGCAGGGGGAAATTGCTATTGCCTGAACTTCTGAAAACGAAAGGGGATAAGAGTGCTTTTAAAAGGAGTGTTAAGAAAGCCTTGTATGTAAATCACCAGGAGCACGTGCAAGTGTGTTTCTCCATCCATGTGTATGCCAATGCATGTGACAGAAAGAGAGAGAGGGGCAGAAAAGGAGAAGAGGAGAGGAGGAGAGCTTCCAAAAAGGCATGAGCCAACATCTGAATACTGAGAGAGGAAGTAATGAATTCCAAAAGTTGTGGGGTTTTTTTAAGCTCTGCTAGCTGGAAGAAAGCTGATGTAGTTTTATCTGGGACTCTGCATGTGACTATCAGAATCTGCAATAGCGTTTTAGACTGGTCTTAATGGATAGCTGAGTTTTACAATATCCATTAATAGTTTATGATATACAGAAATAGACTGGAAGAAGAAAGCCCTGTTAATGTACTAGGTTGGTTTGAAAAGAGATACAAACAATAGAAATCCCACTAAATTGATTTATCTCATTTCAGTAGATTTTAGACAACACAGTTTAGCCCTGTTGAGGATTGGGTTTCTGGCTGGCAAGTGTGTTTTATTCCAACTCTTTAAGTACCAGGATAGTCTTCCTTCCTCTTTCTCTGCATTACAGCAATCATATCAGACATGGATTTGCCATTATTTGTGAATCATGAAGGAACTTTAGCTTAGGGCAGAAGTCTGGTGTGTTGAAATTTTAGACAGACTTAAAGCAAGTGTGTCAGTGTAATAAAACATTTCTCATGAACTTATGAACCTGTAGGTCTTACAGATTTGTCTCTCATGGTTTATTGTATAAATGGTATGTGTACTTTCTCTACTAAGTATCTGTCAAAATGATGCATATCTTTCACATAAAATATATCTCCAGATGCATCCAAATATAAAATACGTCTAAGAAGGCAAGGAACATGCTAAAATGAGAATATTTATCTATGTGCTTTAAATAGCATTTCTGAGTGCCATCTATCCCTCTTTTTAATGAAAGAAAACAGTGTTGTTTAGTCAAAGGCCTCTGTCATTCATACAAAGTCACAAGCATTCGAGCAGCAAGTTTTTCTGGTCACTCCCATCAGATCGCCATAAAGTCAGTGTGACATACTGTCATGGAGTTTTCAGTGTGAGTATTTTTGACAGAATTAAATTTTTGACAGAAAATCTTTTTCAGAAAGCTAAAAGGAATTCAAATAATGATGACTTCTCTCTAATGCAGCTTTCAAGCTTTAATCTTAGGTTCCCAAATGATGTGAGCACAACTGTAGAGTGCTGAGAGAAAAGAAATTTTTAATGAACACTTTAAAAAAATTGCTGTAAAAGACCTCAGTTCAGCAAAATGCTGAAACATTTTTTAAGTATCGTAAAACAGACAGGATCTAGACATAAACTTAAGTGGTTTGCTGAGGGAATAGCTTCTGATTTGGACTATTAACCAAGACATTGTTCTTAAATAATAATACTGCGAAGTTATTTAAACTCATTATCCTGAACAAAGAACCTAAGTTTTTGATAGGAGAAGGAGCTTCTTCTGTTAAAGGGAGAGTTATTTTCTTTAGTTTTTTAAATTTTTTCTATGGGATTAATTGTATCTTGATAGAATATGACATTCTAAAAGATTGAAAAAAAAAAATCTTAGAAATTCCTTAAAAAGATTTTAAGAAAACAGTAATCTTCATCTTTCTGTTGGTCTAAGACTTTAAAAGCAGCAGTCTTGGTACAAAGATAGCTTAGTTTTATAGGAAGGACATGAGAACAGGGACCATAAGTTTCTAAAGACATTTTATAAAGCCCTAAAGTTTTGAAATGCCTTAACACATTGCATAAAACAAATACTCGGTAGAGAAAGATTTCTATTGTCATTTTTGTAGAATGCTGTGCCTAACTCATTCTTGAGTAATGTGACCATCTGAATCTCATTCTGTCTTTTGCTTCAATATTTGCTCCTTCCAAATGCAATATCCTTTAGGTCCCTGTTTCTGACCAGTCTCCTTCCTATCTCCCACCTCAGAAGATAAATGTCATTTTCCAAAACAGCAGTTTTTGTGACATATCCTTATCTCAGTGTTTGCAGCCTAAGCACAATAAACCTAATGCATCTTTGAGATGTTAAAATACCCCAGAAGCCATGTGCCTAGAATGTGTTGGACTTGAGGATGTGCTGGTCAACCTCGTATGAGAAGTGCAAAATTCTTCCAGATGTTAAACAACTTGTTCTATGCTGCTACTCCCATTGCATGGTTGGTAATCTGGAAATATGGAATAATTACTGAATTCTACATTTTTGCTTGGAGGAAGAGAATGTGTCTTGCTACAGACATAGGGTACTATGTCTTGGTGTGAGGGAGAACACACAGTGGGCTAGGGCTTCTTATACCAACTTGGCTTCCTACCACTCTTTTTGATTCAATCCCATGCCAATACAAAATTCTATCCTTAACAGTGAGAAAAGAATGATGATGAGAGAGAAACCAACATATCTTGATTTTATGTGTGTCACTGTTTTGTGGGGTTTTTTACAAAGACAATGTATGGCAGCTACTAGTACATAGGTATCAATATGTTCTTTCACTATCCACAGATTTGAAAAAAATATTTCCACGGAAACATGTCTTGCTTACTGAACAGGATGTGAAGCAGGACTACATCTGTCAAAAGTCTCAGTTGAAAATAGCATGTTGCATGATTATCTCAAAAGCCACAATGACCTTTGTTCTTTGACTGTGGCAGTTCACCCTGTTTTGCCAGGTAGACAAGACGTGTCAGTCCTAAAGGATGTGTAAATTTCTTACAGTTATTCAGTTTTAACTCTTTATTTCAGTGCTAACTGAAATATACTTTCTCACTATGTACTTACAAACAAAGCATGTGCGAATTAATAAGTCCTACTTTTTACAGCACAATTTAATAAGCAGATAAAATTATCTTTATATTATTTCTTTAAAATATGTTAAATCAGCTAGCATAGTGGTTTTTTGTATCATGTATAAGACTGATAACATGAATCATTCACCCTCTACTACTTTGCTGGCTTTTTGACCTCTTGTTTTATATAGGTAGTATTTCAAAAAAAGAAAAAGAAAAGGAAGAATAAAAGACAAAAAAAAAAGAAAAAATACAAATAAAAATAAAAACAAAAAGAAAGAGAAAAAGAGTTCCTCCTCTCTAACAGTACGGCATAAGTGGTCTAAAGAGAATAATGATCTTCTTGCAAGACCAATTTAAGTAGCAGTTGAGCCAGAGTCACTGTTCGTTGTTCCTTGTTCTCAAGTTTCTGATAGTTTATTCCCCCTTTACAAGGTGACAGAAGAATTGGATGGCACCTGCCTGAGGTACTTTCACTGTTGTTATCTCTGTAGTCAGAGACTGTTGTATTTACACATGCTTAAGGGCACACATTTCAAAGCTGTCTAATCTTTTTCTACAGTGCATGGCTGAATTTCTTCCTAACCATATCTGCAGAGTTTAAAATTACAGGAGCAGTTTAGAGTAGGTATATCTATCTATACATTATTTTAGGCACATCTTATCTTTTAAAGGACTATTGATAAATCCCAATCTAATTAAATGCCAAGTCAGCTTTCCCTAATACCACATGAGATGAGTAGGAAGAAACTAGAGGCAATTTCTTTCTTGTGGCAGGGAAATATTAAGAGATTTAGCACACTATTCTCTGCCAGGATAACTGTCTCAACTATCACTTGCTGCTTCAGTCTGCTATCTGTCAGATAAATATTAACACTCTCTGCTAAAAGAAGAACAGAAACCCAAGTGCCAAGACTCTATCATGGCACTTCTTCAGGCAGAAGGTGGAGGGACAAGATGCCAGGCATCATATTGCAGTATGAGCTTCTATTCCTGTGGATGCAGTACTTATCTGTTCAACAGATCAGACATCCTACAGTACAAATCCTACAGCAGGGACTGCAGAATTACTTTACTGGTGCGTCTTGGGTCTTAAGAGAACTAAGAATTCTCAAAGAATTATTTCTTTAGTATTTAGGAGTGTGTAGCTGACTTTCACATGGGGAATACTTAGAAATGGGGAAAGTATCCAGCCAGTGCTCCCTGGCTTCCACACCTAGGGACAATGATTTAGCTCTGAGGCCACAGAAGTATCCTAGGGCTGTGATTCAGCTGCAGGTGGTAGTCAGTTAATTGTGTCCAGATGTGGATGAACAAAATATCCAACTCCAGTTACAATCAGTAGACATCTTGAGAATTTGTCAGTGGGGTCTCAAGTACTATACAGCTGAGCAGTGTGTGTGTTTATTTGAAACTTGATTCTGAGTCCTCCACAGATTTCTTTGCAGATACCAACTGGGCCATAAGTTGGTTGTTTAACACAGGCAAAGTGATATTTGAGATGTCCTAGAATATCAGACATGTCTTTGTGAGACTGAAAGATGAGGGACTTCATGCATGAGCATTTCTGAGCTCCATCAAACTTGATGTTTGACATGAGATAACCAATATCATCGTTAGCGCTGCAAACTGACATTTCTATTAATGCTTATTTTCAGTGTAGCAGGATGAGTGAGGATAGAGGCTGAGAGGTGGGCAGCAGATCCAGCAGAGAGACCAGGGATGATGGCTGCAAAGAGCTCTGTATGCCATAACCAGCTGTAGAACTGGGTCTGTGCATACTTGGTGCAGTTTCTTCTGGAAAAGGGCTGCTATCATGGGACATCCTCAGAAGCAGGGTCTTGTTTTTCCTAAGGTTTTGACATCAACAGCTTTATAACACATAATCCAGATCTTAATGCTAAATGACTACGGACTGCATGTACATGCAATAGAAGTCATTTTTATTTGGTGGTAAAATCCTGGCAGTTGGAAAGGACAATTCTGTTTCTAAAGACAAAAGTGCAAGTATTCTCTGTAGTGCCTGTAGTGTAGGTAGTGCACAGTTGCACATGTGGTGATCTAAGAATATTGTCAGGTTCGGGGGTAATGTCAATGTATTTTATTAAACTGACCTTACTTTGCTTAAATAGATAAATAACCATTCCAGAGTTAGAAGTTGCTGCAGGAATGTAAGAATTTCCATTTATAATCCCTAAACTTTTAAGATCACAAGAAAAACAAGGGCTCAGAGATGACCTGTCCACTGAAGGCCTCAGTTCTAAACAAGACCCAGGGAAATTCCTGATATTCACAAGTCAACTGAATGTAGTTTGGACCTCAGAGTTTTCTCCTTTTAGTGAACCAAAGTCAGAGAACTGGTTGATTGAAATCAAAGTGTGAGATGTGCTGCAGTACACACAGGAAGCTGCCTTTTTCTTCTATAGTGAGTGTGTGTGTGTGTGTGTATGCGTGTGTGTATTAGTGCTTGTACTGAATGACTGCAAGGATTGTCTCTTGTTCTTTCAAAAGCAAGTCATTCATTAGGACACTTTACCTTTACTAAAATACATGTTTTCAACTTTGGCATGGCCACTAGCCAGAAAAGCAATTTCCTCTTTTTTTTTCTTCCCTTCAAAAAAAAGAAGTTGTAAACCATCAGCCTGTATCAGGAAGAAGGATTTCAGTTTTAAAGGTGAAATAGCATTTGCTTCTTTTACATGATAAATGGAAGAAATAGGATACACTAATGAAAGAGAGAGGACATAGCAATTAAAAATACCAGGAGAGGGTGGTACACAAGTCTATCCTCATGTTATCTTAAAGTAAATTAGCATGAGAGGTTAAAGAAGCCAGACTTCTTTTACTACATAAATTACTCAGCTTTCAGTAAAGATTTTACAAGAGCACATATTACTTACCTGAACAACTGATAGTGTGGTATTTATCACATGCTGTCTCCATTTGTAAGGTCATAAATTCCCTTGCTGTGGTTGCCTGTAACTTGTTTTAGTGCTAAGTGTAGCAGTAAAATGCTGGAAGAAAATCTATAGATTCAGTGTATAATACCTGGCTCTGTTTTATCCTATCTCAAAGGAAGTAAGAGATAAGGCTGAAGTTGCCTAAAATGAGCAGATATAAGAATAATTGCTACTTAGTGTCTAAACTGTCATTTATACATTGATTCCTGGCATTTTAATGGATGAAGAAAGAAAGCTTTTTCTTCCTACATTAAACCTCAGTATTTCAGCTAGGTATCTCCCCGGAACTCTTGTCCCTTGCGAGTTAAACACATAAATCAATACAAATACATAATTTCAAATGATAAATGTATATATATTAAGATATATTGTATTTGTAGCCTATAATATATATTAAAGCAAATAATAATAATCATTTTTAAAGTAACTATACTGTTTTTACATGTGTCCTGGTGAAGGTAAAATGCTGGTTTGACAGCCTTTTAATTTCAAACAAGAATGAGGCTTTTAAGTTGTAAAACTTTTAAGGTAGAAACTTAACTTTGCTTTCTTATATTTGGAACAAGCCTTAGTGTCTAATTATACCCCAAAATCTGTTATGATTATTTCCCATAGATATTAATCTGGTTTTTATTTGTGGGGTTTTTTTTTATCTTGTTGAGTTTGTCTCACAATTTATGATATATAAATTCTTACTGCTTTATGGTGATTTGTTTCTTATACTGGTTCACTTTTGCAAGATAATTATGCTATGTCAAAACCAGTGAAATATGCTGCTTACTGCAGGTCTAGAGCATACTTTAGACTGTGAAGACTTCATGTCCAACAAAATTCTATTTTGTTTACAGATATCTCAGTTGATCTTCTGAGGCGTCATGAGATGTCTGGAAGTAGTTTGCTATGGATACCTTAACAACTCAGAATCAGATTGAGGCATTATTGGAAACCAAGCTGTACTGTTTTGTGATTTGCATTTCCCTAACAGGTATGACATCTGCTTGATGACTCCTGGAGCACGGTTAATAATGCTGCTGGCAGGGTTTGCTCTTTTCTGCATTTTGCAGATGTTACATCCAGTGGTGCTCGGTTTTATGCTTCTCCTGAGGCATAAAATCTGTGGTGTTGTATGCAAGTTGTATATTATGTGCTACAGGACATAGAGATGAAGATGACTTTCTCAGGTCTTTCTCAGCACTATGACATCTGTTCTTTGTGAAAACAGGCATATCACTTAGGAGGTCTTCAAGACGACATATATCCTGTTGTACAGAAAAAGATATTATTTCACCGAAAGTCATGTACTACTGGTAAAATGTATTCAAATTTAAAAGAAGGGTTTTTATTTAATCATGATACATATTTACTAAACAAACCACAAATACTTATCAAAATTCAGCAGTTTACATGTTGAGTAGGCTGTTGCCGTAATCATCCTGTTTTACACTCACAAATACAGAGCAGAACTAATCCTGTATCTCAGAGATTCAGGGTAGGGCAAATTATTTCCTCAGGGCTGTAGATAGATGTGTCAAAATCAAGATTCAAAAGCAGAAGTGTTTTCAATAAGATTTATGAAACTAGCCATCAACATAACCTACATCTTAATTATTTTTTGGCTCAATTCAGACACTGGAACTTAGGTGTCTGGTGACATTTGAGATGACATGGGTACCTGGGACATGCTCACATGCCTAGGAGATATCACACAGGGCCAGGGGGATACCCAAACCCTTCTGATGAAAGACCTGAAAAGCAGCATGATATTCTAAGATTTTTGGTATAGGTACCTACGCTTAGGCAGCTGAATCAGGTCTTTACATTTTCTTTCTACTCTGATCTTAATTAGATTTGGATAAAAGATTCCCCAGTTTATCTCCTGGCAGAAGACAGAGAAATACCCTAAAACAACTTCAGTCACATGAGCAATTGCCAAGGTGACAGGAGTCCTGCAATTTTTGATTTATTTGGAGTCCTGAGAAGAAAATCCAAGGACCTGTTACCAGGACTTCATAACCTACATCAGTGAAGAGCTGCCTGAGCACAGATGAGCTCTGGATGGGCCCTGGTCTTTTGATTATGTTTCCTACACTTCTCTCCCTAATGAAATGCATGTTTTTCTTACTTTTCACGGTCATTGTTCTGGTTTAGGAATGGTATTCTCCAATTCATTACTCCCACTAAAAATCCCATGCCACTCCTCCTCCCCCGTCCAATAGGAGGCAAAAAAGACAAAGATAAGAACAATTTACTGGAAATGCAATGAGATAGGAAAATGAACAGTAACAGCAAGAATATTAATAATAAAAAGTATAAGAAAAGAAATGATTCACACAGATAAACTCTGCCATAATAGACAATACTGGATGACTCCTTTCATCATGTTTGCTTGATCAGACAGAATCCCTTCTCCCTGGAAGAGATTCCCTTTCCCCTGCCCCTGGCAATGACGTGCGGTGGTACAGAATAATCTCCATATCCTAACCATGCCCCCTCCTGGCTACTGCAAAAATTAACCCTGTCCTGTCTGGAACCAGGACAGTTACATAGGGGCAAGGAAAGTAGGATTTGATGTGCACTTGACTACCGTAACCAGTAGGAAGCTGGGATTTGGTTTCTGTAAGCATCTCAGGCTATCATCAGAATGTCCTGTCTAGATGTTGAGATAGAGATACAGCTACAAGTAGCTGCAGAAATCAGCTTGTGACAACCTTTGAGCTAAGCCAATGCAAGTTTAACTTACTGCATTTTCCACAGTGTCTTAAAAAACTGAGGAAGGAACTAGGGACTTACTTTAAAAGAAAGAAAGAGTAAAAATTTTGAAATTTCTAGGACCTTGAAATTACAGCTTTGTAATACCCACAGTTTGAGTCTACAGTGAAGAGGGCTGCTGTTTTCAGCTTTATAACATCTGGTAAAAACATAAAAAACAAGACTACCCACACTGGTAGGGATTTATCCTGCTGTTGTTTTTGAGAGACACCTTGGCAAGAACATGACAAGGAATCAAGTAAATGTACTCTGCCCTATATTACCTGTCTAAAGCAATCTAGGGTGTCGCAGATGAATGCAATTTATAATACAAAAAATACTTCCAAAGGAAAACCACACAGAGGTGGACAGAGATGTTGTCTTTGTTTTTAATAGCTCTTGATGGATTCCTCACCACCTCTCTTTTTTCCACTTGTTTTTTGAATCGTGAGAAGGAGATATTTGAAAAATCACCTCCTCTTTGTTCTGAACCTGAATTTTGAAGTCTTCATGTCTCTCGGAAGTGCTCTTCAGAGTACTTACAACACTATTAATGAAAGAAATTTCAGGGTAATCATTAACAAATGGTTAGCCTAAATCGTTTTACATAGGGAACTGAAAAGTCTCTGTGTAGAAATAGTGGTTGGTGTCTTACTGAGCCTGGGCTTTTCCAGAAACAGAGAGGTGAAAGGCTCTTTATTCTGTTCTCACTATCAGTCTCCTGCACGACACAGTCTTCCAGGCTGCAAGATTTAAATGTTCAGCAAAGTGATTTCCACTGATATGACAAAACTCTTCATGGTGAAAGCCCAGCTGGAGAGTTGCACCTTTTATAAAAGTCTGACACTGTGTTATTACTAGCATCCTGAAAGTAATTTGTGGCAATAAGGAAAGAAATAGGACCATCAATCAGGCTGCCAGTTCCTGTTTCAACCAGAACACATTCAAACAACAGATTGTAAACCCAGATCTTTCTTTGTGCCAGTTTAAGAAACGTTTTCTTTCTGATGTGTAGCCTCAGGAGGAGGAACTCCTGCTAGTTGCTGTTACTGGTCCTTATTTAATTCAGTGTAAATTCATAAAATAAATTAGTGGGATAATTGGCTGTGTCTTCAGTCCATGTGCATGCACACTGTATTTTTTCAATAGACACAAAGCAGATTTATAGCTTAAAAGGAAGTGCAAAGAGAACAGAATATTAATAGGCTTGTGCCAGATTTTATGACCAGCTATGATAAAAAAGGAGTTCAGCCACTTTGAATAATGGGATCTATCAGATCCTACTCACTGTTTCATGGGTCCTGGTAGAAAACTCAAGAACTAGATAGAGAAAATGCATTTGATTCTTTCATTAAAAATGGAATACATTTCATACTAGTACTATTTCAAAAGAGTAATATTAAAAAAAGCTAATGCCTAAATAAACCTCAGGTTGGATAGTTCTCTAATTTTATTTTGGATCCTGTGTATTAGCCTTCTCAGCTGATTCTTGGATCTCCTTGTTTAGGAATTTCAACTAAGCAAGTTTCTAAGTATGTTTTGCAAGTGATGCCAATTTTGGACCCAATAGTAGAAAAAAATGGCACAGTTACAGTGTCTTCTAAGACGTGTTTTCCTCTGTATGAATGAAGCAAGGCCTAGTATCTGTAATTAAACTAACATCCAGCTGAAAACTTGTCTATTGACACAGTAAACGAAATTTCCTCTTTCCACAGACATTGTTGTTCTTCTAGAAAAGTGTATATCAAAATGCACTAAATATATTTGTTTGACTTTTTAAGAAAAAAAATTGCTAAAGCCCTTTTTTTTTTTAATCTCTTAATTTTATCATATTTATAAAAAGCAGGGAGGATAACCAGCAATATAAAGCTGTTTCTAGGAAGGAATGGCTTGGTATGTCCTGATGGAATGCCTCCTTGTGCCCACCAAAGAGCACAGGTGTATCCTGCTGCAGGGCCGCCCTCAGGGCAGAAGATCCCGTTGGATTTTCTGGTCTTTGTTCAAACAGACCCTGTAGGAACCTCCAGCTCTGTCCACTCTATGATTATGCATAATTTCAAAGGCCACCTTAAATAATGCTCCAGCCTTTCAAGCTTCCCCCAGGGAGGATGCATTTCCAAGAGAGTGGTTTTGTGCCGCTAGTGGTCAGACTTTCATAGGAGAGCAGCACCTGGCATTTTGCAGTTTTTGAACAATCTGCTTTTCTACTCTAATGCTAAATAGTTAGGTCTCTAAAAAATCAGAATCAGAAAGCCAGAAGTGATTTATTGAGGAAATTTGAATTGAGACATCCAAAAGAAAAAAAAAATGAAAGACTACTTTTAACGAAGAACATTAGAAGTGTGGCACTTTCAAAACCTTTTGTAAGGCATGATACAGGAAAGAAATCTTCAGCATTTCCCTCTTCAACCTTCAGTGTATCATGAGCACTTTTTTCCTTGCTGTATTGAGAACCTTCCTTTCTGCTGTATTGTGTCTCAGGATTAGTCACATCATATTACATTCCTG
>NW_008236445.1:225884-290017 GCF_000691975.1 Corvus brachyrhynchos | reverse complement strand
TTTTACCAATTTGGCTGGAGTATGACAGATCCTATCATGTTTGGCAGGATTTGTTTTGATGATGAATGGCTCTGCAAGTCTTTGCTTGCAAAGTATGACAGTCCACATGCATACTCTTAGCTCTCACTCCATTTATTAGTTTAGTTGTACGTTTTTATATAATTCTGTGTATTTTAATTAAATGTAGATATCTAAAAGCACATTTAGGGGGGTCTGAAAAACAGTACTCAATGCTCTGAAATTACATTGAATTTTGAAGTGATACCAGATATAAACTTTTAAAAAATTATTTGCTAAGCAAGATCTTATTAGTAAAATAAACAGTGCTATTGTAGACATGGCTTAAACTATGTTCATTTGAAAATTTTACAGTTGTTTTCATTTGGCCACTTTCATGATCTTCTAATAGTAATTTATAGTCATGAGAAAAAATTGCATAAGTTAGAATATCTGGAAGATGTTTATTCTTTTATATGTATACCTAGGCAACGGAAATAATTTTACTTAAACAAAATAATTCACTATTTGTAACTTTATGTTTTGGAAATCTGTCATCTTCTCAGGGAGCAGATACCATATTACATGATGCAGGCAGCTTAAAGACACAAAGCAAATGTTTTGTGAATGCATAATCTAAAGTTTATAAATTAATTATATATACAACCTGATGTGTAGAGTCCTTGCTCATATTTTGGTGACTGCACCACCATCCCACTGCCTTTAATGGAATTTCTTACAGATCTAAGCACTTGCCAGCATGAACTGTCAATTCCAAGCAGTCCCTGATAGTGGGAAGAGGAGTCAGAAAATACAATTTTCTTATTGACTACAAATTAAACTTGAACTGTTGCATTGACAATTGGTTTTTGTTGGCTTATGAAACATTATATTTGTGTGGTGAATAAACTCTTTTGATCTAGGATTTTGAGAAAATATAGACTGAAATGGGAAACACTTAAGTACCAGAAAAGGTGGTGTACTTTCTTTGTTATATGTTTTGATTTTAGCTTATTACAGGCATCAGTCTCAAAAGAAAACAGGCTCTCCATCAAACTCCTATAATAAACTTTTAAAGTAACATCCTCACTGTCAGAACTAAAAGTAAATAATTTTAATCTATCCTGTTAATTTTTGAATCAGATTTTGCAAAATCTGGAACAAGTGAATCAATATCAAGTAAAAGTTGTTCTGTGCTTATGAGTCCAGGCATTCACTGATGAGTCATATAATTACAAATTGATTTGGTATCATTATCTATGTCGTTAGCATAGATAACAACATTATTAGTTCTTCAAACAGCTTCAAATAATGTGTGAAAAGAGCAATTACAATGTGGGATTTGTGTCACCGGGGGAGGGAGCCTTGTGATCTCATGAAGTCACCAGTGCATTGCTCCAGGAATACCTGGCCAAACTGGAAGGAGCTTTGACCAACCTGGCCTACTGAAAAATGTCCCTGCCCACGGCAGGGGGGTTGGGACTGATCTTTATCTTTAAGATAAAGATTTTTCCCTTCCAAATCAAACAATTCTATGACTTTGTGATTTCCTGAAAGCATAGAAATAAAAGAGTGCAAAGAGTACTGAAGTTACTTAATATTAAATCTCATTAGGATGGAAAATATTGAATTAATCACTCAACTAGGAATAAATATTTTCTTAACATAATTAATAAGAATCTGGTTCATATTTTATATTTAGCCAAAGAATGACCCAGGCCAGTGATGAAAATACATGGCTCTTTTGAAAGCTATTTTCCCGAACTTGAAAGTAACTACTAACATAATAAAGGAAAAAGTCCCTATTTTTGGGAGAGACCAACAGATAAAATTAAAGCAAGAAAACATCTGCAGCACTGCAGACTGTAACTAAGAATAGAGCCACTGGATAAGGAAAGCTAAAGCTATAAAATTTTTGAAAAATTACATACTTCTTTTGTATAAGGAAATGAGAAGAATTATTTAAATTCTTAGAAACAACCCTAGGTATGATATAGATTCTGTATGAGACAAAAATTATCTTAGCTATTCAAAAAAGATAAGGATATTTAATAAGTAGCCATTTGAAGTCACATATCAGATGCATTCAGTAAAAAATTTTGTATTTGAAGTAGGAGAATTAGTTCATATCTTGCAATACTAATGAAGTACATTCTGTTTCATCAGTAGCTGTAGTAGACATTAAATGACAAAATAAAGAGTGAAACAATTTTGGATCCAGTAGATTGTATGACTTGTAACCCAGAGAAGCAAAGGCATTGGCATATGAGCTTTTTGAGACATTTGTGTTGATTTTAAACAAGGCATACAAAATGGGGGACTTTCCAGGATGCTGAACAAAAGATGATGTTGTTTTAATATTTTATGAGAAGTATTTTATAAGAAAATTTATGACCCACATAAGTATATCTTCATACTGATTCTGAGCAAGAGGCTCACAAGTGAAGCATCCACAAAAGAATGAAAGGATATTTACATCATTAAATTTAGTCAATGTTCTTCAGGGACATTGATCATTTTTTAGTGAACATGTAGGCCTGCTTTTCAGGCTAAGTATTATGACAGGAATTTATACTTCCACTGTATATGACTTTATTTCACATGACATCTGAAAAATTTCAGCATATAAAATTCAGGAGAGACAGTCTTTCTTGTATCCTTACTTCAAGCAGGACCTCGAAAAAATTGGAAAAAATTGAGAGGTTTCAAAATGGACCTGCAAACCTCTTTTCAAAGATGTCATGCAAACATATTGTCTACTTCCACAAAATTCAACTCTTTTCTTTAAAAAAATTAAGACCTTTTTCTTATACATGCTCTACTCCATGCAGTCTCACTGTAGCTGTTTGTGGCTACAAGCACTTAATGTTGTTTTTCTTTCATGCAAGCAGAGTTAGCCAAACTTGTGAGGGAAGGTGATTTTAAAAAACTGCTAGGCAACCATGTGCTAGAATTGACAGATGAAGAGGCCACTCTCTTAGTTCATGAAAAGAACAAATGAAGAAAACCCCAAAATTTATGAATTCATCCCATCCATTCCCATGTACCAGGGTGGACAATAAGTAGTGGGCAGGTCTATAGCATCTTGGAAGTTTGGGGACCAAGCCTGATTTTGAGTTGCAGGTTTTCTGTCATCCACCCTGCCCACACACTTGTCTCACTTACACTCTAGTCTGCAGAAAGTCAGCTGGCTCTCTGGAGGGTCAGGAAATTTCAGGAAGTTTGGGGTTGGACACAGGGAAAGGGGAGTAATGTTCTGAATGTATGCAGCTGACCCAAGCCTCATGATTGTGCAAACTTAATCTTGAGCTCAGTATACCCATCAGTATAGCCATCAAAACAAGTTCTTTGCCCTATTTAGCAGCAGGCAAATATTAAATCTTTCATATTCATTCTTCACTATTCCACATCTTATAATTTTCTTCTTTTCTCCTGACTGAACAGAGAAGTTGAAATCCCTCCTAAGTAACAGCTGTTCTCCTTAGCCCAGCTGGCTCTTTTGCAATAAGGATGTTTGGAGAAAACTGGTAAGCCTGTGGGGCTGGCAGCCTTGTACTGATATGTACTGGTTCTGCAAAGTAACTCAGTTTCTGTGCAGAGCTGAAGGTTTTCTCTAACCACATCTCTCTCAGGGATTAATCCTTTGCTTTGGAAAGGCAAGTAAAGCAGGTGGGACTTCAGCAAACTCTATCTCCTCCCTGGGATCCTCATGGGGGGACACAATTGAATTGACAATAAGAAAGCAAAGGATGCTTTTTCAGAATGCTGATTATTACACAATAAAGAAGTCTGTGGGAGCCATGGGGATGAGCTGCATTTAATCATGTCAACACAAGGGGCTGTATGGTCATGCAACATATACTACAAAAGTTGGCTGGCCTTTCTTTGCACCTTCAGCTTCAGCCTCCCATCCAATTCCCCTCTCACTCTTCTGTTATCCAGCAGAATCTGGAAAGAAATCATTAAACCACATAGTTGTTCCAATAGCAGCTGCTTGCAAGGCGGCCTTGGGAGTTCATGTCAATTCCTGTGCTGTGCAGGGCTGCTCGGGGCTCTCATGCGTGTTCCTGGCAGCTCCCCACTCTCACAGCTCCAGCACAAAGTTGTGTGCAGGCTCTGCAAAAGAGTAGAAAGAAGTGAAAGTGGAAAGAAGGGGATAGCATGGCTCATTGTATGAATTACCTGTGTGAGGGAGAACTACAGCTTTAGATATTATTGGGCTTCTTCCTCATTTTCTCTTCCTTATATTACTGTTTGACATTTTGGGTTTGCTTGGTTTTTATCTCTTTGTCTCTTTCCATCTCCTTTTCCATATTTTCCAGTGTACTTTAATGTACCTTCACCTCTTTTTATATTCTCTGTCTCACTTCCCCCCTTATTCTCCTACCTTTATTAAATAATTCATTTTCTTTTTGATTTTAGAAATATTTATTCTGTTTCTCTACATTTCCTCACGTATTTCCTTTATTTCTCCTTTTTCCTGATGTTCTTCCTAAACTGCTTCTCTTCCTCCCTTCTCTGCCTGATTTACTCTACTCTGCTGTCTTTTGCACTGCTCCCTTCTCCCTCCCTCCCAAATCCCCTCTCCATTATTCCCTATCTCTGGTTGCAGGTGCTGCAGCTGCGGCAATCTGAGACAGTCCAGGAGGGGTGGAGTGGGGTTCAGGGTGGTGGTGCTGGGGAGGGGCTGTGCCACATATACTGTTCACACCCTGCAAGCAAAAGGAGGAGGGTTCTGCCTGTGCAGGTCTTGGGACAATGATTCCTGTCAACAGGATGGGGGAGTTTTTTTAAATGTGAGAATGTCCCATGAAAATTGGGACATCTGGCACCCTTACATTCCATGTCTGACTTCAGCTTCATCTGCTGCTGCTATGAGTGCCATAAACATGGGTAATTTCACGAGCCATGGGAGTCAGAGTACACAATAGATTGCACTGCCGATGGTATGCCTGCCCTTAAAAGGACTGGGTCTTGTAGAGTTGCAGAGATTGCAGTTTGGCATATCCTGGAAAGGGAAACATGAACTCAGGAATGAAAGATTCCACCAGTATCATCATGCACAAAACATTAAAAATATTGCAGTCACAATTTAAAATTAGAAAGGAAAGAGATCAAAATATGCAAATTAAAAAGAAAATACACAGCATTAACATAGGAGCAAATAAGCACAAAATTGTAGGCTTCTCATTTATGTGCCTAAATTAGCAATTTCCCAATGATCCTTCTAGAATTACTGAAGACATCTTGAGAAGACCATTCAGAGCACCTAGGCTGATATTCTGCTCTTGCTAGGACCCTCTAAGGATGTCTCTCCCTTTTAGTCTGGGGTGGCTTTGCTTCTCACCATGATGCCATGAAGATTTTTTGCCTTTTCTTTTATACCCCTGTTATACCTTTTTACAACTTCTGTATTCTTAGTGCTTTTTCGCTACATTCTTGGACTTGTTTGTCATGCTGAGAGACTAAACATTTTAGAAGCTTTGTAGTTAGGGGTCAGTGTTCCCCAGACCCCAAGGTCCCCCCCAGAACACATTCTGTAAAATAAGATAGAACCATCCAGGGGAAGGCTCCTTGGGGAGGGGGTCTCACTAGAGCCTCTCATTGGGGAATCTTTGATAGATATGCTAATTAGTAAAACCTATAATGTTATACCAGATCTTTTGGGGCATTTTTCGGCGGGGTGTATTTCAATGCATATGACCTGGATGTGTGCACCTAAGGATCCTTAAAATAAATACCAAGGTAAAATCCCTTTTCCCTTTCTAACCATGTATGATTCTTTATTTTAAGACCAGAAAAGGCATCAACCACACCATGATTCAAGTTAGTCTTCCTCTTCCCCGCTATTTCAATGCCTCAGAATTCTGCATAGCTTCCTGGAATATTTTTTTCCACAAAAATAGGCAAACAGATATTTTGCTGTATGTATTTGTTGTTCTGGTCCTGCCCTTTACTTTGAGACCACTGAGGCCATTGCCTCCGTGTTGTAGCAGTGGGTTGGTTTGCAGGTTCTAGTCAAATTTTTGGCCCCAGTTATTTTGTGGTTTGTAGCCACAGAGCCAATCTGATAACCAGCAGAGGGAGTGCAAGTCAGATCTCTCAGTGCCCATGGCCGTTGGTGCCTGCGCAAGGAAATGGCTCTAATGTAAATAGCAGAATGTGTTCATTTAAACAGGAGAGATAACAGGATAGAGATGAGTTGCCAGATGGATGAGATTAGTTGATGAGAGGAATGTTTTCTCTAAGCATTAAGAGGATCATATGCACAATGTCAGATGAAAAATAAACTGGCAAGAATTTAATTAATATCATCTGCTTAATCCAGATTTTTTTTTTCAGTTGTTGATTTAAATCAGATTCTTTTGCAGAAGTTTACATAAAAAATGCCCTTGTTGCTTTCAAGAGTCTGTACTTCAAATTTTGCCTCCTAAGATATGGCTTAGGGGCAAGGGGGCAGTGGTGACAGAGGCTGCAAAGGGAAATAATTTTCTTTCTTTGGGAACTGCATTCCTTCTCACAATGATTTCCCATCTTCTATATGGGATAGAGTTATCTGCTTCCCAGGAAGCAATCTCCTTTTGTTCAGGCACATGGTAGATGTTCCAAATATAAGATGGCGAAAAGACCTGCAGACATCTCATATGACCCTTAACTGTAGAGATTTCTCTAGCGTACAGGGCCTTAAATCCATTCAGACGGATTTAACAGCCTCAGCAACACTTAATGTGAGCTGAGTACTGGGTCCTTGTCAGATGGCTGTGACCATGGCAAGAACACACTGCATTAGGTACCAGGAGCTAAACTTTGTCCTGTGGTTCATAATACCTGACTCTTTAATCTTTAACCTAGTAGTCTTTACTGGACTATTAACCAAAACATAAACTTGTCCCATTTAATCAGTATATCTAACATTTCCTTTAGAAGAGTGCTGTGTGTCCAGTAGCAAACCCACTAGGGGATGGAAAAAATTGAAACCTGGAGGCAATAGAGCTCTAATAAATCTAATGAAAAAAATTATTTTGACAGTGAAATCATGTATTTTTGATACCACAGATAGGGAAAGTCAGTCAACAGGACCATATGGTGGTCGGCCAAAGCCCTGGAAGCACACATGTATTTGAGACACTTGCTATGGATCAGAGAGATGTTGGGTTTCCCTTAGAAGTGCAGAGATCTTCTTCATACATGGGCACAGGTTTCTTACCATATTTCCATGGAGTTCAGTGTGACCATGACATGCGAACAAAGTTATTTATTTATTTGAAAGGAAAGAACTGTATCAAGTTTTTCCTTTGGTTTATCTTGCTCTTGTTAGTCTCTGATGCCTTTCTACAGAATGACCTGGGAGGACATATTTTTCGGTAAATCATTTCTCTGCAATATTTTTCTGTTACAATAGATTGGTGATAGTATAGTTTCTCTTGTTTCAGTGAGATTTATGCAATGAAATAGTGGTGTGAAGAAGCCAATGAAACTGCTCACAAAATGTAAGGCTCCATCTGTCCCACAGAAACTGGCCCAGTGCAAACATTTACTGTGAAATATTATTCTTAGTCAGTGCTTTTCTAATGACAGTATGCTGAGTACTGGCTGATTACCCTGTGCTATCTCTCCTTCCTGCTTTCAGCTGCTGAATTACATTAGCGATACTTTCCTAATACTTATTCCTAATACTTTTCCATGTAAGCAATTACTCTGTGGGTACAGGGGGCTTCACTGGATGGTAAATGTCTGTGTGAGTCTGTGGTACTCACTGTGTTGCCTATCCTTTCCCTAGGATGTCCTTTCCCTGATGTCCATAATGCAAATTAAATTATTATTCCTTTTTACCTTTCAATAACATGTTAATTTTAAATTAACTGCCATATAGCTCTCTCCCCGTCTTTCTTTGATGTCCCCATATAAACTTAAATTTTGTAAATGGGGAGTATGGCAGAAACAGAGGCCTTCTCTTACTAATGTCATAAGTACAAAGAAACCAAGATTAGTGACAGTGTTTTAGAGAATTCTAATCTAAATCCATACCTTTGTAAAAAAAATATCACTTTTTGGAACAGTGATCAAGACACGAAATGTTCACTCTCCTGCTCTGCATCAAGGGCTCCAGCACACAGTATTGAACTTGACAGAATGTGTGTTTTATACCCTTATAAGTATTCTTTCTCCCAATATTCATCAATTGTATTCTGATTATGTGACATCTCCATTGCAAGAAGAAAGGAAGAAAGGAACCCCTTTTAGCATGTGCTATTCTCTAACTCAAAGGACACTTTGTGTAAGAATTTATTAAATATTACCAGTGAAGAACATATGCCCATTAATTTTAATCCTCACAACTTTAAAATGGAAATAACTTCTGAGAATATACAATCAGATGGCTCAACCACATATAATTTATACTTTTCCCCACCAGAGGATTAAAAGTGTTCTATGATGTGAGTAACATTTTGTGAATTCCCGTTTCCTTGTTTAGCTGAAGTGCCTCTTAAAATATCAGCTGCTTGTATATTATATGTGACTAGGAAGTAAATATGAAAGCCAACAATCTTGAATTAATAGAGGAAGTAAAATTTACACATGCCTTATTGAATGGTCATGCAATTTTTTTTTGTTACCTCACATTCTGTACTTTAGAATATCTGAGAATAACAGTTCCATTGCTTTTACTTTCACAGTATTTATTCTTTGATAGTAAAATGTCCTTAATTATTTTTGAGAAGTGGACCATATATGTTTGTTTCTTAAAAAAGTTAAAAATTGCAAAACCAGCTCATGAGATTATAAGAAGGGAAGGGGAAGGGAAGAGCCAATGAAAGGGGAAAGATGAAACATTGATGTAATATGTTCTGTCCTGTCTTGTTGAGGCTTGAGACACCAAGTTTTTCTTGCCAGCCTTGAAATATACTGTTAGTCAAACTCCTCTGAAACTTTTGAAAATATATTTTTCAAACTATTTTGAGCAAAAGCTCGAAACCAGGTTATATTTTTTGTTTCAAACACTTAATTTTTTAATCAAATATTAAAATGACTTCACTAAGAGAGATGTGAATGTGATAGAAGAAGACTGAAAGTGAATCCTTTTCATTTGGGATAGACTATTAGTGTCCTGATTTCAGATGCTAATATCGTGAACTTATGCTGAAAGCCCATTCTAATTATTACTTTACAAACACTTAGTTACTTAACTGCATGTTTAAAATTTATGTTGAAGTACATAAAGAACTAATATTTTTTTCAAGCATATCCTGTTACCAAGCGGGAGAAATAGAAAAAGGGTCTTGTATCTGTTTTTTGAACAGCAGACTTATGAATACAGAGGTACCAGGTTACTGATATTTGATGTAACAATTTCCTGTAGGCAGATTCTCCTGATACAGTAATTATTACAAGGCATGGCTCTAAATTTAGGCCAGGAAGGTAATTTTAAAACAGTAGAATTATTTATCTTGAGTGAAAGATATCACCAAAAACATTTTGAATTTCGGCCAAATGCAACTGAAGGAATAGGATGCTTTTGTCTCCCTGTTTCTCCTATAGTTATGAAAATACAGACTTAAATTGTTGAGTGAGGCAACAGGTGTCTAATGCAAAGTTCAACACCTTTTTCTGTGTTTTGCTTTGCTTTCAGGAATCAGTTGCAAGAGAGAGATCTAATAAATAGGCTGCAGAGTCAGACTGCTCTTTCCTAATGCCCCTCTTACTCAGTTATCTTTTTATTACTGTCTGCAGAGATATACAGCTCCAGTTGAACAGGTGGATCACATCTCCTCTCCTGACTTCTGCATGGCTTTTCGTGTAGAGTGCATAGAGAATCAAGTTTCTGCAGGCTGACAAGGGATTTGAATCCAGACCTTTTACTTCCTAGGCAACTGCTTTCATCATAAAATTATTATAAAATGGTAGGAACCTTTCCTGTCTACATTTTAAAATCAGTAAAATTCTTTGCACAAGTGTTGGCTTTCGTCTTAACACGGAGAGAACAGTGTCCTTTCTGTGGTAAGGACCTACCTAGTTTGTAAATTCAGAGTTGAGTAGGCACTCAACTGTTTGGATCAGCAAAGAATGTATCCTCTTTAGGTATGTGCAATAACAGGATACTTGGGTTTTGGAGTAAGTGCTCCTTGGGATCTTGGCCAAGGATTTTTGGAGAGTGCTCTGGGACTTAGGTGCCTGAATCACATTGAAGTGGTACTGTATGGGCTACTGTGAAGTATTGGATTGTACCTTTAAACACTTATGATGTGGAAAACTTCGTATGTTTGAAAAGACAAAGATTGTATCTTTACTTCAGGAATAACTTGAAGCCTCGAGAGCTTCAAGAACCTCTCAGAGGCTTTTCATTGCCCTTTCATTAAAAAAGCCTGAATTCAGGCCAGCTATGCATGCCCTGTGTGCCTGGGGAAAGTGGGCATGCTTCAAAGAAGGCAGCTGTCAGTCATGTCTTCTTCATATTGCCTGGATGATATTGTCACTAAAGAACATAAAACACAGGAAGGGAGTCATACTAGGGGCAAATCTCTATATATTTAAAGTTTGAATTGTGGGGTTGTTTGTAGGGGGTTTTTTTTAGGTTTTTTGGGGTTTGTTGTTTTTTTTTTTTTCTGTTTTGGTTGTTGTTTTGTCTGGACTTAGAAGTTCTGACTATAATCCAGCTTTCTCCCACATCGAGCAGGCAATTGCTTGTGCAGGTAACCAATGTGCTAAAGCAACTGCTACTTTACTACAGTGTGAACATAGAAGAGAGACTTATTAGTCATTAAGTCATTATTTCCTAGGACATATTCTTGGGCCTGATAGTGTCCAGCTAAAGTGGGAATGAATTAGAATTGCAATATCTACACCCAAAATTATGATCCTGAGGACCCTTACCTTACTCTTCAATTACAGTACTGCTGACTTTCACACTTCTTTCTGTTTAGTTTTTCTTTATGAAGCATCCTAGAAGCCTCACCATCGTGATTTTTCCCTTTCTGTGTGCAATATACTGAGAGAGAGGAAAATCTGGAGCAGATAAAAAATCAACTCTGTGAAAGTTTACCATGGGGTAGCATGATAAGAAACAGAAAAGTGTTTGTTTTCTGTATAGTAACTATATGGGATTTTGTTATGCCTACTGTAAAACCACAATGATTTATGAGAAGAAGCATTTTAACTACACAACAACAAGCTAAATGTTTCCCTGTGTGGGATAACACAACACTTCTCATCTGGCTGAGTCTGCAGGGCCATCTACATTTATCACTCTCATAAAGTCCCCTGAATAAGTAAAAGCTCCTCTCACCCGCTCTTGCCTGTGGCTTTTAAACAGGAAGGAAGTATCATTTTCTTCTGCTCTAGCACAAAGAGAGCTCTGAGCATCTAATTACAGTTTCTGTGAGCAAACGGAACCAGAAAAGCATTTCCCTGTAGCTAAAATGCCCGAGCAGAGCTCGCACTCTCTCAGTTTTCCCAGACTAAGGTTGAAAATACGGTCTCTAAATTATTCCATTGCTTTACAGAGGAAGTATTAATTACATGACTGCAAATGTAGATTGGGGTGGGATGTAATTACAGGGTCAGCTTTGTGTCTGTTGTCCAACAGAATTAGGCAGGAAGTGTTTGCAATGCCAGCAGTTTCAGGTGTTTTGCAACCTATTATATTTGCTGGTTCTCACCAGGTCTCACAGATGGATCAGGTGACTTTCTGCTGCCCGATTGTCTGGAAAATCCACAAAGCTGCTATTACTACAGGTTCATGGCTTGTACAAGGCTGGTGGGTTTAGATTTTTAGAGGAGGAAAAGTAAAAATAAAAATCCATTCTGGGTTTCACCCCTTGCCAAATTTTGCTTTCTTCCTTTATACCTTTAAATTTTTTTTCTGTTTGTTTTCAAGTTTCCTAGTTCTGGTCCTCTATTTTTGTCCATCTTTTCTGCTCCTCTGAAAATATCTTTCTTGTTAGGGGGAGAAAATGGCTGTGTATGCACGGGAAAAAGCCATCAGGCTCTCCAGCAGGAGAAACAGTCTGTACTGTGTTGCCATGACTGGGCAGCACACTAGGACATTCACTTGACTTCCAGGTTAGGCACAGTATGGACTTATTTTCTGGTTTTTAGTGTCTTTCAGGAGAACACCTTTATTTTTTCTGTCCTTGGTGGGTGGTAGGAAGGAAATTAAATTCCTGTACTCTTCAGTTGCTGGTACTGCCACCAGGCATAATTTTGGCCTGAGAAAAATGAAGATGTCCCAGAAAAATTCCAGATCATGGCTCAGGAGTGATAGAGACCATTATTCACAGACATGTTTGATAAGGATTCCCTGTGTGTGAGGGAGAAAGTTGTTTTGTAAGGAGACAGGCTGTTCTCTCCCAGATGAGCTGGGTGCAAACAGATGGTCTGAGGCATAGTTAACTTATTTGTACAGACATGATCAATGAGTTTGGATATTTAACAGGAGCTCTGAGCAAGTGGTTTTCTGTGTTTAAACATGCTTTTATCAAGACTTTAGGATGACTGTTCATCAGGGAAATAGATTTTTAAGAGGCAATTCTCTGCTATTTGACCAATATTTGCTACTTCATAAGACCTATTTGTACTGACTGCTGTGCACGAACAACATGCTCTGGTCTGTAGAAGTCTAAATGAAACAATCTTACCCACTGAAACCAGATAAAGGAGGAAAGACAGTAAGATCTCTTCATATATCTTCTTTTGGATCAAACTGTGTGGCTAAAGATACCACCATTGCCCTCATTTGTGTGCTTCTGCTATTGCGTTCTGTCCAGTGAGCCACCTCCACTGAACATATAATTTTGTCTGACCATGAACAGTCAGACTGAGTTTTCCTGCCTGTTGGGGAAAGGCAGGACAGCAGGGAAATGGCAAGAAGCAACAGCCCGGGCTGGGACTTGTAATCAGGCCAACCAACACAGTTATAGATGAAAAAGGAAATAGTAATCACAGTAAAGACACTGCAGCTGTATGCTTTTCTGGCACTATTACTAGTTTTTTTTTTTATTTAGGGGGACAAGTCCTAAAAAGAAATATTCTGGTATTGTGGTTTTATCCAGTTCTGTAAAACCATAAGGTGAAGATCAAGGCTCATAAAACATTAATTAGCTTGATTCTCAGTGCAAACATAAGAACGTTGTGGAATGCTCCAGGTCCACCCATTTCCCTATGGCATTTATCTCTAATAATATAAACATTCAAAATATACCAACAGAAATTTGTCATGGCAAAGTCTTTGCATACAGTTCTCAGTTTTCTGTGTTAGCAAAGATGGAAGACATATATTATGGTTCTTTTAGTCCTTAAACTTACATAAATATGAAAAGTAGATGCCAAAGCAACATGTGCCTTCAAAATTCCTAAAATAGATAGGATAGCTATTACGTATGCACAGCCCCCATGAATGCCAGCATTTAAAATATATATTCATGCATATACTGTGGCTGGTGTAGTGAAGTGTGGAAAATATTTATATTCATTCTTGAAGAAATGACCTTAATAATTCATTTTGGACTCCACCTCTCCTGAATTACAGTTGCCTCACTTGTGGAGTATTTTCCATATCTTGGAAAGACCCTAATAAATTCTAATACTTTCCTAAGTGTGGAAATAATTAGTAGTTTATGATGTCACAGATTTTCAAACTTTTTTCACAGTTGTGCAAGACGCACATATTTCCTTTCTCTTCCCTCATGCTTAGCTGTGCTTTAAATTTCTTTCTGTGATAACTAGGGCTTTTTTGGAAAGATTTGCTTCAGATTTGCTTGTAACTAACTGGAAAACTTCTATGAAAAAGAAATATATCAATGAGATATCAGTGATAAGTACCACAAATAATTTGATTTTAAGGACTGATATATATTATACTTTAAGAAATTATTCTAAAGATGACTATTCTAATTTACCTGTCAAGACTCGTGTTTGATTCGAACTAGTAGACCCAATAGCAGATCATCATGATAAGGTCTTACAGAAATAATTAAAACATGTTTTTATTCCTAAACAGCCTTGTATATTACTGGAACAAGTTAAAAAACATCTAGCAGTTAATAAAATGAGAGGATTGCACCCAAAGAGTGAGGATTCTAGGGTGAGGATTGCACCCAAATTTAAGACTGAACAATGTTGAACTTCACTTGGAATGACATTCAGAGGAATGAAGCAGTTTTGATGGTTTTGGTTTGAGTGTAGGTTGGATCTGAACAATTATGCCTCTCTCCAGTAGTGATTTCAATGTGAGTACATGAGTGCAAGTGAAAACTTACTAAGAAAGCTTAGGGCAGAGTGGGAGAAAGATTAGGAACAAGTGTCATGGGATAAAGAAAGAAAAAATACCAGCTTTTTAGATAGGGGTTAGTAAAGATAGAGGCAGCAGCCATTCTAAAATTGTCCACATGGTCCAATAATGGAATAGCACTGGATTAAAAAATTAAATAAATAAATAGAAACATTAGGAAAACGTGAAAGGATACATGTAACATGCAGGCTACTAAACAAAGACCATCTTGTGCAGAGTGTAAAGAAAACATAATGACTACAACCTGCCCTAGGGTTTGAAAACAATTTACTGAGAAGTCTTTTACAGTGGCTAGCTTTGGAGCCATTTCTTATTAGGTAGCAGGTAATTCAAAATCTGTTTAAGTATGTTCAATAAATTTCCTTCAGAGTTTCAGTGTTATAAATCTGTCATGATGATTTTTTGGATCTTCAGGGATTAACAGATCCTAATCTCAGAGCTACAACACAGTCATATTTCATGACAGCATGTTTCAAAATGAATATATTTCCATAAGAAAAGTCCCAAGCGAAAATGTACCTGAGAGATGTGGACAGAGTAAAACATTTTGGGAGTGATTAACTCCTTGCAATTAGAATACTGTCTTTGTGTTTTGATAGCAAAACACAAAAATCACCAGAAGTCTTTGATTTTAAATGTTCTTTTTGATTTTACATCAGGAAAGTGTAAATTATCTCAAAGTATCTAACTCTATTCCCTCTTTTCAGTTTTAGATTTCAGTCTCCTGCAGTGAAAAACACCTACAAGATTATTTGGTCTGTCTCCATCTCAACGCAAATTTAGGAAAACATGCACCAGATATATTATGCATGCCTTTCTAGATAAGATATGGCTAGATATCCATAGAATATCAAAACACCACACTGTCCTACTCATTTTCCAGGGTGGGGGGATGAGAGATCTTGGATGACACAGGTAGAACAATGTGTGTTAGAGAGCTATTGTCACAGACAAGTAAGAATGACTCTGTGGGGAGCTAGCTCAAATCTGGCAGGACTTTTGAGCTCAGTGTCCAAAACCAGGCAAACATGTACTGAGCTAACCTCGGAGGCAATGCATCTTTGTTCATGTGCTGCTCTGCTTGGAGCCAGCCTCAGAGTCTGTCACTATAGCAGGGTATTTTTCTGAAGAATGGATGCACTGCCCACAGGTAATGGAGAGTCTATTGTACCTGGTGGTCTGTTACTGTGAAAGTATTTCGTGACCCGAATGCAGGTACAATGGAGGCAGACGAGTGTGGAATGGAAGCTGCTTGAAATATAGAAGATGAAGAAACTTGTAAATAGGGCAGGCAGACTGAAAGTAAGATTATGCATAGATAAAATAAGGACAAAAAACCAGAAAATTATTTGACCAAAGAGTATTTCCAGGTTGGAAGAGAAGGGAATTTACAGCCTTAGAAAAGACAAAAAGAAGAACTGAAAACAATACATAGACAGAGCTGTTCAGAGCCTTAAAGGACAATGAATTTGAATGTAGCACACAATTTAAATGTAGAAGAGAGAGCAAAATGATATCTAACTACTGTTAATACTGACTTGTTAGTAACACTTGTACTTCTGACTTTTTTGCTTTTAAAGACAGCTGGAATGTTGTTAATATGACAGTGCTACCTCCTCTAAGGTCTGCTTCTACTAGCAATGCATCAGTCCTCCGATAAGTGGGAGCTGAATTGCAAAGTGTCCATGAGATTTACATTTTTAATTCCGTCCTTCATTAGTGAGTCATGCTTGTCAGTTATTCCTACTGAATTAAGAAGAAGAAGAAAAAAAATCAACAATTGTACATATTATTCAATTAAACTAACTTATAAAATTTTTTTTAAAAAATAAAAAAAGGAAATACACCCACCTTTTTTATAAAACAATATCTAGATTTCTCATCTTTTTTTGTGTCTCTTATCCCAAGAGTGGCATACATTCTGTGTGTTTCTCCTGTGGATAAACTCAAAAATTCCTCCTAAAACTGCTTCTAGCACCTCAAGGAACATTCCTACTGTCTCTAGAAAGAGCAGAAGCATCTATAGTGATATGAACATAAATGTTGAACATCCTAAGATGGAGAAAAAAATCATTCTGAGAATAACATAGGATTACAAAGAAAGAAAAAGAACAGTGAGTGACTAAACAGATGGCAGCTACTTCACTCGTACCTTCCAGGGCTATATTACCAGACACGTGTGAATGGGAGCAGCTGTGCTGCTGCTATCAACATCCAACCTGATGCTGTCTGTCCTTATGAATTTATGTGTGATTTTGGCCTCCCTGAAGAGAAAATTCCTCTTTGTGTATTTTGTTACTGTGAGTAATAGTGGACTCTTCTTTCTCTCTCCAAATCTTCTTCCCCTCTATAAGCTCTTCAAGCCCATCACACTATTTCCGACTTCTTCCATCTAATTTTTTCCTTAATCTCTTCATCATCTGTCTCAGATGAAGAGAAGGTGCACGTATGAGGTTCCCCATCTCAAGGCTGGAAACAGTGACAGGGTGCCTGTCATTTTCTTGGATTGCAGCATATTGAAGGTAAAAAAATTCCCAAAATGAGACTTGGATCTTGATTCAGTTGCCTACACATGCAGTTCTGGTGCCTTTTGAACAATCCTATGATATTTGGCCTGGCCTCCAGCTACTCTGTGGAAGGCCCAGGTTTACCCACCCATCCTGTACCATGTCTATGAGCTTCATTTCGAAATCTAAAATACATGAGAATGATTCAAATGGTACTGAGAACCAAAGCGCACCTGAGTCAAGCCCTTAGTATAACATCTAGTGTGTGATTAAGGCATATCTGTGCCAGATGGTTTCCATTCTTTAGCTTTTCTCTTTTTCTTTGGCCTAATGTGTAGTGTATGGTAGAAGACGCTTGTGGTTTGTTCACTCGTCCGGTAAAGGATAGGCTGGTGCTTCCTCTATAAGGTTTGTCAAAAAAGTCTATTAAGTAAGAAAAGTTAATGTTTAGGAGGATGCACTGGAAATCTAGGATTCCTGTCATGTTTAAGAGCTATAGGTACTGCATTGCAGGGTCACCTGGAAAGGAAGAAACATGGACTGATATTCTAGAAACAGAGAAAGAAACTTGCTGGCGATCTCTGACAAACGGGATGGGGGGCTCAGACAAGTGTTCCAGGAGCTTTTATTAGTTTATCAGTCTCACATACAGAGTTGAGACAAAGCTGGCACAGAGCTCACGCTGTCACAGAGACATCCCCAGATTTCCTGGTTGCAAAGCATTCTTAAAAGCTTTTTGGCCAATAGCGTGCTTCTAAAAGTTACAGACATCTGTCTTAACCAATCTATAATAATGCATGTACCTCCATTGTACACAATAGTCACTTGTTATGCCTTATATAATAACATACAACATCCCATTATCAAGCTTAAACTTATCTCTCTAACTAAATATACTTTTTACAGGTCTAAGAACTAACCATTGTCTTTTAGTGTCCTTGCTGCTTCTAATTGTATCTTCTTCTAATTTTCCCAGGCAAAGCTGAATTCTAAATCCCTTGCTTTATTTCCCGAGGCCTGCTTCTATTTCTCACACCTAAAATCCTTTCCACCTTTTGTGATTCCCTGCAGAAAGTAAAGCTCACTGTTTGAGTGAAAGGCTTCATCACTTCAGTTTTACAATGATCATTATCCTCCTTAGCATCTTTTACTAAAAAGAATGAGACCCTAGTAGCTCTTTCAAGGAATGCTTTCAGATGATTACACTCAGAAATTAATTTTGAGAAAAAAATTAATTTTTAAAATAGTTTTGAATAAAACCTGCAATGGTGATTTTCCTAGGTTTTGGAGAGTGGATGTGCCATTTAGAATAATTGAGTTTCACATTCCCATTGTCTGATTTCACACAGCACCTTGATTGAAGCACAGAATTTCCTGTTATAATGCTTGAATGTCTCAAGGGAAACTTTATTGGGTTCTGAATACTGTTCTGAAATTGTTCACCAGAATGACAAATTAAGAACCTGAATAGTACATTTAGAGGATATATTTGTCTCTGGACCCTTCATAATTGCCCTTGTCATGCATCACAAGCAGAATCTCAATAACTGAATCAGAGTGATAATGGGAAAAAAAATACCGTCAGAAAAAAAATTCTACTGGAATCTTCTAATTGAGATAATTGTTTTGAAGCATTTGGGGAAGGACGTATCTATAACAAAATGAAGGTTGTTAGTGTTAGAGATAAAATTATAAAAGAGTTGTTTTTGGAAGCCCTTTAAAATTTAATTGAAGATGAGAATAATAAACTGTACAAGTTGAAAAATTTTATTTATGGTAGTTGAGCTTGAAAGTGGTTCTCTTAACTTTTACTACAGACTGCATTGTAAGTTTGAATCCATACCTCCTTATCACTGTCTGAATGACTATAATAGTCATTTGCCAAAACATGGCTATAAAAACATGATAGTGAACGATGTCACCTCATGGAATAGAGTCTGCTAGCAAAATTAAGATCTCTTGGGGTCATGTTTCAATCCCATGAAAACCTTTTGATTTTGAAGTCCTGTACCTACAGGTAGAGTAGGTTGAAATGGCACCTGGGCCATGATCAAAACATCAGAGAGGGAATCAAGAGATATTCTGCTAGGTCTTTCACTCTGGACAATTAGGAGATGAGCTTCATAGGCACAGCATGTCATGCTTGTGCCTTGGTGTAGATCTCATCACTGACCACAACGAGTACAGTGAGGTAGTTAAGACACACACCTAAAATGTTGGAGAATGACAAAATACCAGCTTGAGGCAGCGTTCTCACAGCTTTTAAGAAAAGCTGTCTAGATGGTTATTGTCAGCTCTGTTTGGAGGGGGGAAGACTGTCTCAATAAAAATTAGGTAGAAGTTGAAATGTTTTAATGGCACAATAGTGTCAGGAAGGAATTTACTGGGTCATAGAGACTGGTCTCAGTAGGTAACCCATCCTAAGAAATCCCTAAATTAATTTATGCTAGGTGGGACCTCTGTACATCATCAATTTCAAGCTCAAGCAGCAATGCGATCTTGAAAACTAAATCTGTTTAGGAACACATTTTGATTACATTTAGTCAAGCTCATTCTCAAAATTGCTCCAGGACCTATATGAACCAAAGCTGATCTCAAAACTTTGGTTAAAATTCAGAGATTCTTTGGCTTAGATATGATTAGAGATCTAATTCTAATTCCAAAATGATTCAATCTGTGACCATATTAACTGCCGCACTGTGTCAGAGTTCTCTTTTGTTTCTTCTCTATCTCTATTTTACCCTTTATTTATACATAGAAAGCAACCATACCTCCTCTCAGTTTTTATTTTGCTAGATTAAACAAATATTGCTCATTTTAATCTCCTTTCATATGACAAGATCTTCCATTCTGATCTTTTTTTTCCTGGATCTCCACCCTTCTCTGCATCTGTTCTTGTCTAAATTCCTCTTTATTGGACACAATTTTTCATAATTCCTTTTACTATGTTCTCCAACAGTGGTCTCTACATCTCATAGCAAGTGAAAAGCCCGTCATGAAATCCTAAGAATGGGTGTATTTTTTTGCTGTTTGTGCAAGTCAACCTTTTAATCTGAAAACTGCCAGCCAGCTCTAAACTATGGCACTCTCTGTATTAATTAAACAAGACTGCTGGAACAAAAGTAACCAACAAACCCACCAACCAACCAAAAAAAAACCCAAACCAAATCCCCACATACTTTACTTTTCATTAAGGACTATAAGCATTAGTGTTGGGAGGAACAATAAACATCTGATTGTACTCATGGCATGGAAAAAATATGTTTTCCTAAAAATATTTTGAAAATCCAAGGGAATGGGCAGAGTAAGAATGTTACAGCCCTACCTGCAGCAGTGGCAAACCTGGAAGACACAAGATCAGCCATAGTCATTCTCAGCTAAATTACAAATTCCCTGTGATGAAAATGACCTAATCTATGTTTGATATTCCCTCTGTGTAGCAGAGGATTTCAATCTCCTGTTCTATATTCAGGCCTATCTAAAATCTAAGGACTGAGGAATAAAATTATTAGACAGATGACAATAATTTAGGACTATAAATTCATAGATGAGGGTGAAGGTTAACCAATGTGCTGTTGAAAAGGTTAATGCTTCCCTTTTAAAATATGGGCAAAGGATTATTAATTTTGAAGGCATTGTTCTTATCTTAGTCATATTATCTTACTTATACTTTGTAATAAAATATTCATACATGTTTAAATGATGTTGGATGCCTTCTCATGTATACTGAATTCCCATGAGGAGCAGTTTGTGGATCAAAGGTTTTATAATTTCAAGATCAACACTTCTACACATCCGTGTGTTGGAGATGTCTTGATAAATACATATGAGAGACTATTTGATCCCATTATCTGTGATATTATGTGAGTGAAGTAGGTGAGCCAGGCTTTTCCCTTCAGCTTCACATTGAAGGGTAAGATGAAATGCTGGCATAAATGAATGCAATTTTACTTGGTTGTGCTCTCTTATGCTAGTTGTTAGTTTTGCTCTATGTGTTTATTGGCCAGTATGATTCTCTACCTCCCTTAATGCAAACTCTCATGTTCTTTCCTTTATGCTCCCAACCACTTTTAAAGGCCAAAACCTTACAAGTCTTTCATTCATAGCCCAGCAGGAGTTTTGATTTATGATAGAATAAATCAATGTGCTCTCATCGGGAGGGTAGAAACTTATGATAAAATCATTCTTCCAGCCCCACTGACACAGAGCCAAATACAGTATTTTTCAAATTTTAAATTGCATGTAGTACTTGTTAAAATTAACCCTCTCATTTTTCAAATGTTACCTAACTGTTTTTTCAGTTGTCTGTGGTAATAATTATCAACCAAGACTATTTAATAATCTCAACTTTAGAAATATTTCTTCACTTGAACTGATAGATTTTTTAAGTGCTGTAGACTCTACCTTTTACCAAAAAAATGAATAGACACTCTGTTTCCTTATTAGTGAAAAAAATTAAAACTTCCAGATATGAATTGCCAAAAAAGGCAAACATTTCACATTGTAGAGTAGCATCTAGTTAGTTTGACACAGACAAATCAACATGAAGAAGCCAATGTGAAACTCCTGCCTCCTCCAAAAAAGAGATTGACTCACTCCCTGCTCCAAATCCATGGAAGGTGAGATTTCTGGGCTGATGTAAAGACCAGAGGCTGGGTAAGCCAATTGAATATGCAATTTACTACTGAGATTCCTAGCTTAGGCCTTCAAAAATACTAATGATGTCACAAAGCCTCCCGTTCTCAGGACATAGTGGGAGCTGTAACTTTGTAATGCAGTGATTCTCTGTCAAGGGCTGTCCATAATTGGTCCCCAAATATATTAAAATTGCTCCTGTGAACTTGTGCATGGTAAGAGTGTAATACTGTAGGGGAATTATCTAGTTATTAATGAAAATGACATGTTTGGAGGCTGGAATTTTAAGTTCTTTTCCCATCCTCTTTGTGTATGTATATGTGAATGAGAGATGATGAGAAATATTATAATAGTTATGGAACGAGTGGGCTTGAACTATTGGAGCAAATGGATTTAGGTGCCTATAGCAGATTATAAAGTGTGTTTGCACAGGAACATATGCCAAAGAGGTCAATTGCCAGTGTTTTAGTATTTTCTCAGAAAAAAATGTAAAAATATCTTGGCTCGGCATGGTGAAACTGAAATGCATTGGCCTAGTGAAATGTGCAGCTGGAGAAATTGTACCAGCACTGCGTAACAGCAGGAGAGAAGTAGACAAATTAGCTTCACTTCTACACACTTTTGCTGGACCTTTTTCCGTTGTTAGTCACTGAGGCCATAAGAGCAGTTTTTTACCAACTATTTGGACAATACTGTATTTTGAGTTATGCTAAAGCTATTTGATGTTTACATCTCTTTGGATCAATGTATCTCCTTAAAGCCTCCTTGGTCAGATACATATAAATTTTGATTGGATATCTTTCTCTTCTCTTTACAGTTTATAAGGATAGACCTGCTGCTTCAGACAGTTGTTCATCCTAAGCAGTATAGGCGCCTATCTCAAGGTAGTAAGAGCCTCTCTCTTGGAAGACTCCTCTTTTGACAGCACCGGTTTTTCAGCAGCGATCAGGGCCCACACAGCTAACTTCAACCATTGGCTAACCTTTCATGACCAAAACAGAGAGGAGGCATACTTTCCCTACCCTGTCTTAGATGTAAACATAGACCGAGCCTTTTGCAAAATCCCAATCATGAGTTGGTCATAACTGTTGAGGGTTGGAAAGCTCTTTTACAGTCTTGAACATTGTTATTTGCAATCACCCCAGAGAAGGAGAGTGAACTATGAACATCATGAAAAATTAGGTGTAAATCATGTGCTCAAATTTGCTTCTTTGTTTTTTTTTCAGCAACATGTACAGGCCAACTCATCTCTCTGTGAATAAGTGGTCCCAATATATTAAAGAGGAAGATATAGTAGAGTTGGGAAGCACTCCCTTCTTGACACATTGTGAGCATGAAATGAAAAATCTAGGTGCACAGGAGGGAATGCTTCAGGGACTGACTTATAGCAACATACCAGTCTCTTGCAAGTTTGCCTTGTTGCATGAGGTGCCATGAAGATAAATATTCAGCATGGGCCAGACTAACTGGTTATCCCTTGTTTTGAGAAAGTTATCTTGTTCAGAAAGATACCAGTCACAGTTTTCATACATCAAGGATATAAATGATGGTTCCATTTGGAAAATCAAAGCCAATATATAGTTTTAGTAAGAGACCATAGAATGAAATATAAGGAATCCCCAATTTTTTTAGTGTTTTCCCCTGGAGTGTTAAGGATTGAATTTAATGATCCATATCTGAAGGACATGCTTGAGGCTGACAAGGTCAGAACTAATTTTACATGTGGTACACAGATTTGAAATTACTCTCCTGAACCATGGAATGAAAGATCTATTCAACTTCCCTTGGCAGCAAGGTTCCATGAGTAGTAGCAGATTTTCCTGCTGTTCAGGTATTGTTACAGAATCACACAGGTGGCATTCAGTCTTTCTCTAATTTAGTAAGACAAAAATTCTTCACATTACCCCAAAGTTGAATATTTTTGTTCTTTATAATTCTTCTTGGAAACAAAGCAAAATAAAGCCAAAGCAAAACAAAGCATTTTCTTGGTTTGTGGAGAATGCCTTACATTTTGTGCTGTTTCACCTAAGGCAAAGAAAAAACCCCAAAACCCATCTTTACCAAGACAAACTTGTTCTGTTTGTTGTAAGCTATTTATATGCATATGAACATGTGGTCCTTTCTGAGGATTTGTCCACATACGACTTTAAAAGGGGTCCAGATTCCTGTCTTTCATTCCTAAATGCATGTTCAAAATATTAGTTTCATCACAAGCTTGTCCTTTGATGCACCAGAGCCACACCAGAGATGTCAAAATTTTTAAGAAAAAACCAAACCACATTCCATTTCCTTTTTTCTACTTGTATCACAGAATTTATTTTCCAAAGTTTAGCCTGTCTCAATACATTTGCAAATAGTAGACTTGATCTTAAAACTGCATCAACTACGCTCTTCTTTCTACAATGTGGGTAAGAAGTGTTTATGCCAAAAATTTGAGAGTTTTGACTTTATTGAACAAAAGGTTTAATTGTTCTGAGTATTTTCAGTGCTTAAGGTAAGAATAAGATGATTAACTTGTTTTTCTAAATCAATCATTTGTTGTGAAATAGAAAAAGAGAGAATTTCTCATTTCACCTGGAAATATATTGATCTCTTTTCCTGAGGCAAGAGCAATTTTGTACAGACAGGAATTTTTCTCAATGAAAGTATCTTAAAAATGTACACAGAGTATGATAGTTATATACTGTTCATTTAATTCCTTTCACTTGTTTGTATAACTACTGTATAAATTCTGCCTGCATAATCTGTCTATAAACATTCATAGGTTTTTTTGCTCTTGAATTTATTCTGTCCTCATTTTCAGTTCTGTTCATAGCTTACCTTCAAATCTTTTAGTAGATTTTCGGAAGTATAAGTGATAAGTTGCCCCTGACATACACTCTGGCCATGCCTGAAGGACAACAGACTTCCTAGAAAATTGGAGAACTGGCATACATCCTCAGGTTTGCACAATGTCATGTGGAAATGTATGCTCATATCCTAAAAGGTATATATCAGTGTTAATTCCATTTTTAGCTGGGCTAATAACCATATCTCTCAACAGCACTAATTAATGTAGGCTCAGTATCATGTTGATGATGCACTATATTTTCTTCCAGTAACAAAATTAGATAAATGGGTGCTAATTTGTAGATTTTCAAGCCACATTCCATTTCTATTAGTCAAAGTCTACTAAACTGCAATCTAGATAAATCTATATCTTATAACAATAAGGCAGAGATGCTACTAAACAAACCACTTCACATTTTTAGAGCTGACTAGCTCTACGATTTTGGGCAAGTCAACCTGCAGTCTGGAACCCTGTAGTAAAACCCTGAACTCATCATGGGCCACATAAGAACTGGGTAAAAAGTGAAAAAGAAATGAAATGGGGATACTTTTATAATTGTATTCTTAAGCTAAATTTTATGAGGTTTCTCCAAGAACAGATGAAACTAAACCAAAAAAAAAAAAAAAAAGCAAAGCAAGGCTGGAATAAAAACTGAAGATTGGGGTGGTTTTATTTTTTTCCTAACTGATCCCAAGAACAAATGTAGGGAGTTACTGTAGAGAGCTGCAGCCAAAGAATCTTTTTTAAAGCGATCTTACAATAATTTGCAAAGCACAACTGAGGAAAAAACCCAACCAAATTAATTCCAAGTTGCTTTCTGCTTTCTCATTTATAGAGATAATTAAGGATCTCTTTACAATTCAGAGTAGATTGAAGGCTGCTCAAACTTTGACTCGTTAGGGTTCCTGGGAGGCTGTTTTGCCCTTCCCTAATAAAACATGTGATGGCCACCTCTCTGACACCCCTGTGACCAGGGATGCACACAGCAGCACAGGGTGTTACCACAAACGGTCTGCTCAGTTCTTTATAAGGAAAGAAGAAGCTGCTAAAAAATATAGCTTTTGGCCAAAACATTTAAAGTTAGGCTGCCCTATGAAGATATTTCCCTTAAGAAGGAATACTTATCTTCCTATTTGAGGCAATTTAGACAAATGTTGTGTTGCAAGAGTAGTGCAAACAGGGCCTTAGCCTAGGGTATATAAATGTGCTAACCACACATAACTGAAACAGATAGTTCTTCCTTCCTCTGTGTAATGAAAAGTTGAAGGTCTGCCAAAAACAAGTTGAATTGCCAGAAATTCTGTCAATGTGAAGGCATCTTTCCGCCTGTAAATCAACTACACATTTAAATTACTTCCTTTCATAATCTATTAAAATGGCTTTGGCACAGTCATTCTTTGTGCAATGGTTATTGCATAATTTCATTTCATTCTTGGTGAACAGTTGTTACTATTAAGTCTCAAATGCTATTGAAGGGGAGTATGCGTCTTATTCTGTGAGTTACAAAAATGATCTAGGGTAAATATAAATATGTTTTTAAAGTAGAATAGAGAGTACTACCCTGAATATTTAATCCACTAGCTTTGTCAGCTGTTAGGACAGGGCTGGAACAAGACTGTTTTCATGCAAAATGAACTACTTTCTAAATTATCTGTTGATAATAAGGGTGTGCATGAAATTCACTCATCATTATTTCAAACTATATAAACCTGCAATTCATCAGGAAATGGCGACTTTTAGTCCAAAAGTGCTGAAACCTCACTTCTGAATTCATAGAATGTTCTAGAAGCAATCAAAATCATTAAGACTTCTGTTGCTAGGCTAAAGACAAGCCATACGAATCGACTGGAAGTTATAAAACATTGTAGGACTGTTAAATTCAGCATTTGGAAGGAAGAAACTGGTTGCAAAACCCATAAAATGTTTTTGGCAAAATATCTGTTGCACATTACATATACACGAAGCTAGAGCCAGCCAAGAAAATACTAAATCAGTAAGAATCCAGGTTACTTTTCTGTATATTTAAAATAGCATTGTAAACAAGAATTGCCCCTTCCTCCACACCTTCCTCCACACCTTTGCCATTTAAGGAGTAAAAGAAGGACAAAACAGCTTGATACATTTTCAGTAATGCTTACAATATACTGCATACAACAATCCCTGAACAATAAGGAAATTCCCAAAGTCAAAGAAGATTAAAGTTGCTGGGCTCTCGGGTCCTGCAAAATTTTTGAATCCATCTGCATCAAAGCTTGTACAGGTAAGGAATTGAAAAGTTCAACTTACTTTTCTGAAAATGAGGAAACTAACCTGGTGACTGCTCTTGCAATTCAATATTTGCCAGTTTTGGGGAGTTACCAATGGCCATCGTGCACAGTACAGGAAAACACAAAATCACCAAAATGCATAAATGTTGAAACTGAAAGGGACCTCAGTAGAACATCTAGCTCAAGGGCCCTGCTTATTGCAGGATCAGCTAGAGCAGGTTCTTCAGGGCTATGTCCAGTATGTCCATGTGCTCCGTACTGGGGAGCCCAGCATTGGACACAGTACTCTGGGTGTGGCCTCAACGGCAGCGTTGAATAGAGGGAGGGAGCACCTCCTTTGACCTGCTGACAATGCTCCTCCTAACACTGCTGGGAGGCTGTTGGCTTTCTACGTCACAAGGGCACACTTCAGGCTCACATATGTTGGTGTCCACCAGTACCCTCAGGGCATTACCTACAAAGCTGCTTTTCAGCTTGCTGATACCCAGTCTGTACTGGTGCAAGGGGTGGTTCCTCCCCAGATGCAATACTTTTCAATTCCCCTAGTTAAAATGTGCCAAAACTAACAGAGAATAAAAATTCTTATATTTGAATTCAATTCACTGGCCTGATTACAGCTATCTTGAATGTTGATGGAGGAGTTGAAGTAAATTAACAGATTGTCACTATTGAGGAATGTTACAAGTGCCCATCATTTCCAGCAGCTCCAGCCCGGGCCTCCTTTGTCCCTCTCTGCTGAAGTGTACTTCGGAGATGTGAGGCTCTGCTCAGACTAAGAGTTTCAGCTGCTGCCTTCTCATTTGAACATTCAATCAGTAGAGCAACTGAACAATATCCCAGAGACACAGGGAGACATGGACACTCACACAGATGGTCATGTACAGGACACACAGACAGCCATGTCCCCTCCTCCCCCTGGGCTGGCAGAGGCAGAAGGCCACCAGTGCAGCACATAGCACTCCCTCCATCCAAAAGCACGTGCACATTCATAGATTCCCCCAGGATGGCACTTCTGCCTCCCTGGCACTCACTGTCTAGCCCAGCTTGGACGTTACTTTTCATGTTCAGATCTATCTAAACATCAGCAGTGTTTATAATTTTCCATCTTAAAATATTTTTTATATGTATTTATCAAAGCAATGTAGCAATAGACAGAACACTTGCTCTGGCAGTCGAGCTGTGCCACTATGTTCTAATACACACTACCTCAGAGTGTCTTTCATTTAAAGAAGATTGAAATATGATTTCCTTCATATATATCTATTAATATCAGGGAGAAGAAAAATTATGATTTGCAAGAGCACACAGTAGGAAACTTGCCAGAGCTCAATTTTGGGCAATACTCTCAGGAACATGGTGTGATTCTTGAGGATGGTCCTTTGCAGGGCCAGGAGTTGGAGTCAGTGGTCCTTGTGGGTCCCTTCCAATTCAACATATTCTGTGATTCTGTGTATCTGTGAAATAGAAAATCTTCCCTACAGGGTCTCCATGACAGAAGGCACACAGGAGCACGACATGGCATGCCCATGAGTGCGACTGCTTACACAGGTACACCCAACTGATCAAGTCTGTGGCAATGGTTTCTGCAGGCATTCAAAGGTTCAAGTGAGAGAGAAGAAGAAGAGCAGCGAAGTTGCTCATTATCACAGCCTTAGCAACTGAAAGGGCTGTCAAGCATTGGAACAAGCTGCCCAGAGGAGTGGTTGAGTCACCACCCCTGATGCTATTTAAAAGATGTGTAGATGTGACACATAATGATAATATTTAGTGGTGGTGCACTTTTAAGTGTTGATTTAATGATTGAACTCCATGATCTTAGAGGTCTTTTCCAACAGAAAATATTCTGTGAATCTATGTAGCCATTCCTGAGAAGATAAGATAACAAACAGCCATTTTTAATATAGGAAAGACAATTTATTTAAAGACAAATATTTGCCATTTGAGGACAACAAAGTAAAATTTCATACAAGATCTTTTATTTTCTTGATTAGAGTAAATTTAAATCACTCTATAGAGTATAAAATGACAAGAAATACCACATTTATATTTTAGTCAGTCCTGATCCACTGATGTCTGGTTTCCAAACTCTGGCATTTGGGGTCTAAGATGATTTTAGTCAAGGACAAGCAGCAGTGCAAAAACTGATGTTAATACACTCACAGTCAAATAGCAAAGTATACTTACGGCTTATTAGTTTCCAGATACACAATTTCCCTTGGCTGCAAGCTCAGCTTGTCCCTGCTGTGAGCAACTTCAAAAGCAAAAAATTGTGTTTGTGGCTGGACTTACAATCCAAGTTGCCACGTTTGGCTCACATGTGGGCATTCAGTATCCTTGGAGTCTCATTTTAAATTAACTAGCATTAAAAAAGGAATAAAATCAGATTATAAGGGGAAATAATAATGAGTTTCCTTTTGTAAGTGGCTAGATTTCTCTCTGGGGCCAGTTATTAATAACATGTGCTGACTGAAAATGGGTCTAAGCTGCAAGAGTTTTATAAGGTATTTTTCGAATGAAACCTGTTAATTTCAGGAGGGATAAATCCAAAGATTTGGTTTAGTCCACTAGAGATATACAAATACCATAATTCTTTCATACACAACTGGTTTCCAACTAGCTTCTTTGTTTATTCTGGCCTATGGAACTGTGCCTTTTATCAGACCATGACACTGTGGGTGCCATAAGAAATTCAATGCTGAAAATTTGTAGGAGTTAAATTTTCCATACAGATATGCTGTAATGAGTAGTATGTGGGAGAACATTTATTTATTTACTTATTTATATGTGGGAAAATAGATCGTATTAGAAGCCTTACTGCAAGAGTTAGCTTTGTGCAGAGGCGTAACAGAATAAAATAGTGTGGCATGAATGCCTAATCCAAGTCAGTTCAAAACTTGAATGACCATTATGAACTGGTTTCATAATTTTTGGGCCCAACCTTTGTTTGTAGAATACTTATGCTAAATTATTTCAAATAAAAAAATAACTGCAGAAAATTATAAGATAATTGTGAAAATCCAGAAATAAAAATATTGTAATATTTGTTAATAATTTGTGTTTGATTTGCTGAAATTGTGTTTTTCAAGAGGTGCCTGAATCAAAGGCAAAAGACAGAGGTTACAATTTGTTTAATGACTTAGGTAACACAGAGTGATATTTTTAAACTCAATTCCTTGAAATTAAACACAGTACATCAAGCTATTACAATGTTTATTAGTTTACTGAAAACTAATCTGCACTTCTGAGGCTTCCAAAAATATTTGCCTCTGAAGATATTTGATGCATTAATGCTTTAGAGAAGGTGAGGCATCTGTCTCACAAATTATCTCAGTGAATCCTGAAACTCCCAGTGTGTTCAGCAAGACATGAGTAATTTATGTAATGATCTAATACACTTTTCTCCTACCTTGATAAAATTATAACAGAAAAAGTTTCCCTGCTGACATTAACAGATATTACTGTAGATAGCTTTCTTAAAGGCAGACTGGAGGCGATCATCAAGGAATAATGTTCCATCTACCACCAGCAAAGATTTACTCTGCCAGTCAAAGGTTTAAAAGGGATGTTGCTGTAAATTTGTTGCATTTGAAAGTCTCCATTATTCTCAGTTTGCTGAAATTTTTTTTCATCCTGTTCATCCTATGTCCTTAACTAAAAGAATTATTTTTTATATTATTCCTAGAGAACTCTGGCCCAGAAATTCAGTGATATATTCTCCTATGTTTTTCTATATACTCATATGTCTGTCATAATTTTAATCCTGGAATCTAACCAGAATAAGCACCTTGGAAACTGTTGGTTAAGACATTTAAAATCTGTATTGATCCATACTATTTATTTTTATTTACGTCTAATATTGGTTTCAGGAGCAAAACAAACAAAAAACCCCACCAATATAATCTATTTGCCTATTTAGCAGTAATAGCAGGGATGGACTGTGCACAAAACTGCATACACTGGAAAATAATAAATGAGTCTACAATAACTCATTTGCCAGATTCTTTGACCAATGACTGGAACTAATGGCTTCAGTGTTGGAATTACTCAGCAAGGGTTCCCTCCTATAAGGTTTCAAGGTATAGCAAAGGAGCATTGACCTTGCCTCAAAATTAATTGTAGACATCGGAGCAGAAATGTGTAAGTAAACATATCTCTTACTCAAGGGAACTGGAAAGACACCGGTGTGAGGCCTGAGGACATTGCAGGCAATGTTCCTGTAGTTTGAAAAGAAGGCCTCCAAAATTTCTTTTGACTGTATATATGAACATGGTACTTTTAGAAAGAGTCAGGCTGAAATTCTTGGTTTGCTATTCACAAAAACAAGATTGATAGTTGAACAGGAAAGAACTTGCTTCACCTTTATGTCTAAAAGAGGCTGTCTGCTGAATAAATTAGATGTTTAGGAAAACTGTTTTCTGTTACGTTTTAAAGCAAGATGCTGCTTAGTCGGAGAATATAACTCAAACATGGCTATCTTGTAACAAGTATAACAGTAAAAGAAAGTTTTCAACGAACTCAAAACTCATTTTCACAGGGACAGGAAAGGTTTCAAGAGCATGAGTATTCTTTCTTCATTGGAAACTGGATGAGGTCTGAGTTTATATGAGCAGTTGACAAGGACTAGAATTTTGTCAGCCATTGCTCTAGGGCAGTGAGGAAGTATTAGAAGGGAGAGTTTCTGAGTTGTTTGGTTTTTGGTTTAGACTGTGTAGTGTGGATTTTTTTTCTTTTTGTTTGTTTGTTTGGTTTGGTTTTTGTTTAATATAATTTATTTATATTCTTTCTGATTTTCAATGTATCAAATCAACATTGCCTTTTGCTTATTCCTGACAGTCTTTCTAGAGGCTGGGTAATTCCAGAAGTCAGTAATAGGGGTTGTTTTACTTTTATGACTAGCAAGACCAGGAAAGATTGATAAAGCCTAATGTAAACAACTATGTCTGATCGGTGGAAAGATGTAGAAGTACCTTAATCAGTGGAGAAAAATATTTTAGGAAGTGATTGATCTCACCCTACAATATACAGCTATTGATAAGATGAGTAATACAATAAAGGGCACTTTTTCTCCATTGTTTGTAAATAGAACATAGTGAGAAGAGTTCTGACTATAGAGTGAAGAGATTTAAGTTAGGTAAGAATCTAAGCCTTCGTAACTCATGCCTTAGTTTATAAACGTACATTACAGGTATGGTTAAATAAAAGCTGTAGGATAGATCATAACACAGTTAAAATATATTGATGTGGTACTGATGTTTTCATATAAGCTATATTATAAATTATTTAAAGTATTTTTTAAAATTTAACAAATGAAGGCAAATTAAAATTACCTAAGGACTGGATTAAGTTGCCTAAATATAGGTGTCTGGTATAGTTTAGAATGTCTTGGGGTAAAAATTAGGAACAGATTTCTTGGCAATTCTAGCAAATTGATTTCACTCTGGATGTTTATGTTCACACACGTTGATTATGCTCTAGAGAAGAGGTTCAGCTTGCAAATTGAGACATCTACATTTCATTACGCCTCGGCTCTCATTTTACCAAGTGGAGATATGGTCAATAGGGCATTACATAAAATAGTCAATGGAGTCTGGACAACAGTACATCTTCATAAGTTGGGAATATAAATTCAGCAAGCTAAATAGCTCTCTAGACTTCATTGAATTTTCTCACTAGATCTACTGCATATGGATATCCTGATTGAGAAATTTGTCTTTTCCTGCCTCATTTGAATGCCTTGGATAACGCAAATCATCTCAAATCTCTTTAAACACCCATAGAACAAAACCTGAATCAAGCTTCTAAACTTACTTAATCTCTGAGCTGAATCCCATTGGAAAGTGCTATGAATACTCAAATTATCAAAGACATACAATTTTAAATTCTAATTAAACAACAACAACAACAACAACAACAACAGAATTAATTTAATTAAGAAGATATTTTAAATAGAAGAAATATACTGGTTTTTTCCCCCATGTGTTATTTTCATATGTTTCTAACTGTGTTTGTTTTGGCTGGGGTAGAGTTAAATTTCTTCATGGTACCTGGTGTTGGGGCTGTGTTTTGGATTTGTGCTGAACACAGAGCTGATAACATAGAGATGTTATTTTTTTTGCTGCTGAGCAGGGCTTACACAGAGCCAAGGCTTTTCCTACTGCCACACTGGTGAGGAAGTTGGGGGTTCCTGGGACGTTGGGAGGAGACACAGCTGGGACAGGTGACCCCAACTGACCAAAGGGATATTCCAGACCATATGGCATTGTGCTCAGTATATAAAGTGGGTGGAAGAAGGAGGAAGTGGGGGACATTTGGAGTGATGCTGTTTGTCTTCCCAAGTCACCAGTACACATTATGGGATTCTGCTCTCCTGGAGATGGCTGAACACCTGCCCATCCATGGGAAGCAGTGAATTAATTCCTTGTTTTGCTCTGCTTGTGTGTGAAGCTTTTGCTTTCCTTATTAAATAATCTTTATCCCAACCCAGAAGTTCTCTATCTTTTACCCTTCCAATTCTTGTCCTGATCCTGCTGGTGGGGGAATGAGCAAGCGGCTGCATGGTAATTGGTTGTTGTTTGGGGTTTAAGCCATGACATTAGTTAATATTAAAAAGAAATCCTAAAATTTAGTTATTTCTTCTTTTTAAATCCACCAAGAATAAAAACAGTTACTGATATCAGGGACAGTTTTGACTTTGTATCTGCATATTAAGTGAAGGTCATATATATATTTATAAAAGAATATTAATGGCAGAAAAAAGGGAAGATTTTGGCACCTATGGTATTGGTATCTAAAATGACATATTATAAAGTAACATTTTAATCATATATATATGCAAATTAAGTCAAACTTGATTTTTGCAGTGCAACAGTACATGGATATGCAGACAACCTAAATGGCAAGCAATTGGAGGCATAATAATAATAATAATGAATAATTACTGAGTTTAACAGAGACATCTATTTTTTTTGCCATATACTTTTCATATTCTTTTATGATTTTGTACAAATATATATATACACACACACATATATATGTATATATATTGCAATGAAGGTGTAGAACCATATATGCGTTCATCTGCTTTGACAGGTACAATAAAACTGTTTCTCTTCACACAAAATAAAACTAATGCCACTGCTCATATTACTTCTTTTCTTTTTAAATGTTAAACTTTTCCTGCCATACATGTGTTGCATGTTTGAAGGAGGAACATAAGGTACAGAAGTAACAATGCTGTTATATTTGAAAGAAAATGACTGGATATCACTTAGTCTTGAGAAAATAATCATGTCCCATTAGGATAAGGGATATTAAAAAAGCCCAAGTCCTTTATTCATAATGTCACTTATTTTCTCTTTTCTTTCCTAAAGTGTTTGTCTTCCTCTCAAGATGCTTAGAATTTTGCTTAATCACAAAGGCTATTTTCAAAAGTGCTGAGTTCTCATTAAGATTCCATTTTTGAATTGCTAAACAAAAAAATGAGAGTCTGCATAATGAAGACAATTAATTTCTTCAGCTTGACTGCTCTGTCATTCATCCTGAGCACCTTGATTTCAATATAAGACATAAAAAAACCCCTGTACAATATTGGCATGAGTGTTCATATTTGTAACAAAGTAAAAGCTCAAAATGTAAGTATAGCATATGCAGCTAAAACTAACAGAGACCTTCAAATGACTTGGAAAGAACAGGTGTCCTACCCTGGCTGGTAAGTAGACAGACATCTGTAGTAATTCGAATATGTATAGTTCAAAGCACTAAAACACAATCCTTAGCATTTGCACAGTTACAAAATGTTTATTACACAGATAGTTATACCTTTTAAATCTAAAGGGACTTGAACCTGAAGGTTGTTCCTTACTGGTTTTGGATCACTAATTGTGCTGCCTGCATGGAATTGGTCCTAAATGCGTACAGGTATTCTGATTGTAGCTTTTTTTGGTTTTTTCTTTTTAGTATCCTTACTAATATTACATCCAGCTTTTAAAGCCCATAATCAGACGTCCATAATCTAAATATTCATTGAACGTATAAATACAGAAAGTCTTTTCTTTAATAGGAGACTCTTAATGACTGGCTTAAGCATTGGTAACTTTTTATAATGACCAAAACACTCTGTAACAGAGTTATTTTTATTTCTTAGCATTTGCTGCTCCACTTCTCCATTGTAACAGACTGCATCAAATCTTTAAGTCCTCATTTTGACTCAGTTTAAATTAGAAAAAGTGAATAAACAATGATGTGGGATGGGAAAGGCATAGCATGAAAAGACATGAAATATAAGAAGTGGAAACCTTTCCAAAAAGGCTATAAAGTTGCTGACAAGCAGAATATGAAATGTGGATTAAGTGGGCCAGACTGCTTGTTCTTTAATGATCTCTGAAAAAATTAAATGTGCAGCAAAGTCAAGAATTAAATAGATCTTTGCCCTTGTCTGCTGTCCAAATGGACACTGTTATTGATTCTGCTCAGATCTTTTTGTTTAATGTTCCAATTATCTCCCACTGCAGCTGCATAAGAAAGACATAAGCTATTTCTACAGTTCTAAATGTATCCACCCAAGGGAATGATTCCTGGCTCCAAAGCAGTGCAGATTGCATCCACATACCCCATTTAAGGCTAGATCTCCACAGAACAGATATGCCATGGCCACACAACATAGCACTTGGGCCAGCAGCCCGTTTGGGCTGCCACAGAGCGCTATAACTGTTTGATAGATGGTGTTTTGGGGTTTTGTGTTATTGTTGCTTGGTTTGTTTGTTTCTTTTTTATTTTTTTCAGGGAAGCAAGAGGTAGGGACATTGATTTTAGTTTATGCTGTCTGATATAATGTGGCGGCTTTGCTGGCACTTGAGAGAGGTATCTATTGTAAGATGAAAATGAAAGTAGATGTTTCATGCGCAGGAATATTTCATTTGAATGTCTGCAGACATCTGAGAGTGAAACACATGCAGGGTAGCCTTTCAGGACAGGACAATAGGAACAAATGAACCTGGTCTAAGGTTGTGCATCTTGCCTTTTATATATAAATTCCTGAAGCAAGATGTTACAACAGCACACGAAAAGAGCTGCATTTTCGTAGCCTCACACCTGGAATCTAATAGATGTAGCAATCAATCAATTACTTAATTGATTATAATTTATGATTTCTGGTGGCTGAGGTCCTGTGTTAGGACAGAGAGGAGGAGGCTACATGATTGTTTTAAGTAATTTCTATTATAGTATTCTCAAAAGCTTCTGAATTCCATTTGTTCCAAATAACTAAACTGATCTTTACCTGATTCTTCCATTTATTTTGTCAGCACATGTCTAGATGGGCAATTTTACTTGCATTGATTACAATCAATACCTTGCTGGGGATTAGACATTTTAAATCCCTAAAGATGGCACAGCAAGATATAAAACCTTCACCTATTTGTTTCTTCATTTGTTTGTTTGCTGTGTTCCATCTTAAAATCAGCTTGTTTACATTCTGCAGAACCAATATATGAATAATATAACATTTTAAAAGAGAATATAGAAACTTGTTATTTATAAAAGGATTACATTATATATATATGGTTTTGGGGTTTTTTTTGCTTTTGCTTCTTTTGGATGCTTTTTGTGGCCTCCTGGTCCTTGGAGAAATTCCTTTTTCCTCTCCTTTTATTCTTAAACTGTTTTAGCTATGTTCAGATACAATCAAGTTGGCTTTCTTCTTCATAATGCTTTGGAGGCAATTTCCTCTTCATTTTAAATTTGTCACTGGGGAACCTTTTTCTGCCTCTCAGCCAAACAGATGGTTTATATTTTTTATTTTTTATTTTTTTCAATGGTTCCACTACAAAGGTCAAGATTGTATTTGGATAAGTGAAATTCCTCATTTTTTTCCACTATCTTAAAATAAAAGTATATAAATTTTTAAAATCCTACAGATTGTTTCTTTTTCTTCTCAAGTGTAACTACTCTTAGATGACTTTGGTCCTTGTCATTGTAATACCTGAAATTTTACAAGCCACTAATGAGATTGCCCTCTGAACTTGCATGTGAAAGCTCTTGGACAGCCTTGAAAAGAAAGAGTGGGTTTTGGATTGATTAAGATTAAACCTTATCTTGAAGTTCAGGAAAGAAAGCATCAGGTAGATTAAAAGACTTTCTCCAAATTTCACTGAACATTTAGTCATTTGAGCCAATAATAATAGTCTAACAATTCATAGCAGTACATAGAAATATGAATGTGTACAGCTGTCCCATTTCACTTGCAGTGCATCTTGATTTACTGCTGAAGTGAAATATTTGATGCCTATACAAAATTGCAGTATTTTGCATTTTAGACATGCAGGATTATGCATGTGTACTGACAGTTACATCTCTACAGACACTGTAATTTTTGTAGTTCAAAAGTGAGTTTTAGTATCATCATCCATCTTTTGTCTATCAATCAAAGAGTAATATTAGGATCAGAATTTGTTATTAGTCTACCAGATAGAGCAATAGGAAATGGCCTCAAGTTGTTCCAGGCGAGGTTTAGATTGGATGCTGGGAAAAATTTCTTCACTGAAAGTGTTGTCAAGCATTGAAACCGGCTGCCCCTGGCAGTGGTTGAGCCTCCATCTCTAGAGGTGCCATGAGTACATGTGGCACTTAAGGACATGGTTGAGTGGTGGACTTGGCTTTGCTGGGTTGGACTCTATGATCTTATAGGTCTTTTCCAACCAAAATGACTCTGTGATCCTATGATTCTGTTCATCTGGTTAATCACACTGCATTTTAGGAAGATGTGTCTTCTCATCACATGCAATCCAGTTATTGTTCCAAGCAAGTTTAGAGATTCACAGGAGTATTAGCCTTTGCTCAAGAGATTCAGACTTGTGCTGACTGGACAAGTGTAGGTCCTCTAAACTTTGTTTTCTGTATATTCTGTATTCTACCAAACCATCTCTAACCAAACTAGGTTGTTCTTACTGAAGGTTCCTGCATGAGTAGGGTTTGCTTGGGTTTTTACAGTTCCTGATGGTATTTGTAGTCTGTCTTTTTTCCAGTCCTGCAGATAAGATGCTATATCATGTACTCTTTCTGATTTCCATTGGCTCCCACTTTTCAGTATCTTGAGCTGAATGTTTTTCAGTTCCTGAAGTTCCTAACCTATTATCTTTACGTTCAGGCACTGAAATGTCTGTCTTGAAAATCTGTTGAAATGTACTATTTTTTAGTGTATAAGTCTGACTTGGTAAATGCATAAAAGAGCTTTGCTCCTGGATTCATAATTACATGAGCCAGAATTCAGTGTTGGAGATTATTTGCTCACGGACCTCAGAGCATTAAGCTCTTTCAATATTGTTTCCTCTTCAATTATGGCATTTTCCATTTTCATGCTCTTATTTCCATTAGCCCCTTGACTTCGCCTCCATGTACTACATCATTTGTAGTTACTGAAATCTGCATCAAAGGTTTTTTTTGGCAGTATCTAAATTAACTTTAATCTTTGCCCCTATACTTGCTGAATTACCACACCACTTCCTCCTTCTTTGTTCTCTTTTTAATTTTTGTGGCTAAAAATCTTTTTACTGTTTGTTTTAATTTCCTCTGCAAGGTCCAGCTCAGCTTGATAGTTGGCAAGTCTCACTTTTCTCCTACATATTCTGACCTTCAAGACATATTTTCTATTTAGTCAGTCTGTTCTTGCTGTTCCACATAAACTTCCAACTTACCATTGTAAATGCTTTTTTTGCACTGATGTGATCAAGGTCAGAAATGGGTAAATGGATATCTATTTTGAGCAATATAGCATTTACCCACATATTAGCAGCTGCAGAGAAACATCACACAGAGGACTTTATTCACCCCTTGGTTGCTAAATGATTCTCAGCATGAATTGAATAGTTATCTAGTTAGGTCTTTTATCTTTTCCTCTCAATCATTTTCTGTTTACTTGTAGTACATGCATTGGCTTTCAATCTGTGATTTAAAGTAGTTCCAAGATTCTTTTTCAGACAAGCTTTTAAACTTTACAAATACACTCAACTTTCACTGATTTCCTGAATTTTTCAAGAATTTTCTTATTAAAATAAAAATTGTTAAAAATGCATTTGCTTTTATTTATCTTTGTAGCATAACTTTAACATAATCTGATCATCATCACTTAATTCAGGGTATTTTTTTTCCAGTTGTGTTGGGGTTTTGCTACACCCCAGTCATGAAGATATCATTGTTTTTCATGGTTCTGTTGTGTAAAAAATATTCGCATCACACCATTTTTGTTGGAGTATGGTCTTCAGTCAATATGTATGGTATAGCAACATTATATTAATGTTGATATTATATATAGCTCTGATTATTAGTGAGAGCTTTATTCAAATACAATCCCGGTTTTTCAGAACAAATAATTAAGAAACCACTTTCCAGAACTGCTTAGTACCTTTCTGAAGTATTTCTACTTTGTTGTCAAGACTTCCTCTTCCCTCCATCTTTGTATTGAGAAAAAATAAAAACTTTCCATGTTGTTAATTTCTCTTATAAATCCTTAAGAAGATGGTTGACTAAATAACCTCTCTGAGAATTTTTTCACACATTCCTTGATTTGTCTCATCAGCATGATTCTTATAATTTCTACCATTGAAAAAGCTAACTCCTGATATAGAAAACACATAACAAGTACACAACATTCACTGGTCCTGCAGGTCCTGCTGCCCTTCCTACTCACCCCTTTCTTATGAGGGAAAAACCCTTGAAACCCTTGCTCTTCCAGTAACCCATGTGCACTGGTTTCTTCTGTGAAAATTTGAAAACAACTAATCTAGAATCCAGGTCATATTCCATTTGTGATCTTTTATTTTAAGGCTTCTTGAGCATCCACTTTCCAGCAATTTAGTTGTGCAAGAGTGGAATTGTTTCCTGCTCTTACAGATCTGTTGTTCTGTTGTTTACTTACTAAGAAGGTCATGAAAGCAAAAAAAAACCCTATTCTTATTCAAAGTGGGGTTTTTTTTGTCATAAAAATGTGAAAAAGAAGAGGAAATAAAACTTAGACTCTATAGCCACTTTTCAAGTTGCATATTAAATAGTTTTCACTCAGCAGAACTGCTGTGACAAAGACATTATTTGGTGATTTATCTAATGGCTTGAAAATCCCACTGAAAGAGAGCTCATATCAAAGGTGATGAAAGAAAATGCTCAAAATGTCAGCTTTAAAGTGACCCCTGTAGTGTGTGTCTTTCCTAATCAGAGGATTAGTATGTTAGGATGTTGCAAATAGATAAATTATAATAAGAATAAACTGTCTGTAAACTCATTTATGGAACCCTTTGGCAAATTTCAAAACATGTGATTTATATTTAAAAGAGACATTATTTAAAAATTTTTCTCTAATTCAATTTCTTTTGTTGCTTTTTAGTTCTACAAATGACATCTGGGATGGTTTTGTATATCCTCATTTTAAAACTGAAATTCTTTGACTATTTTGCAGCACTTCTTTGCAGCAAAGAATTCTCTGCAGCTCTTGCTGTGGGCACAGAGCATGAGTAGATGATCTCTGCTCAACCTTGCTGTGAGTACTCAGTTACCCCATTAGGGATTGGTAGGTCAGAAGAGGTCAAGTGCAACGTGACCTGCACTGATCTCTAGTATAACTGCATATAGAAGCTGTACAGAAAACTTTGCTTTCCTGTATACTTTCAGGACTTGGCAAAAGTTGATGGAGTTTTTGTCATCTTTTTTTCCTTCCAGTAGATCCCCTGGGCTACTCTACTGTGTCACATATGAACACTTATGTCTGGCCTTAGGCGTGTCCTGGATTTATGCCTAAAAGGGTTTTATATGCACACTCATGCATCTGAATGTCTGATACGTGCACACATAAAGACTTATGGTGAAATTATTGCTCTGATTAAGTTTATGGGAAAACTACTTCTGTGCTAGGAATTGATTTTTTAAAATATCTCCTGTTTATGTGCATGTGACATCAACATTGAAATGATGGAAGAAAAAGTCTTAAAGAATGGGAGAACAGAGCTGATACATACATATATATACACAAACTGATGGAGAAGCATAAAATTGAAGACATCAGAAATTATTTTGGAAATTTCTTCCTATCTTAGTAGTTTTTACCATGAATGGACTACCTATAAAAGCATTATTTAACATAAAAAAGCAAAAAACAACAGCCAAATAAATTTTAGTGTACATTCTTGCAAACAATTATGCAGGACTCCAGAATATTTGAAATCTACCTCTGTCCACAAAGATTAGAGTGAAAACAGTTTATTAAACCATGGTTGGGGTTATGTTATTCAAAAGTTAGAAGTATTCTTTGCATGAAAACTCTTCCATGATCCTTTATGCTCATATTGCCAAGAAACACTCAAAATGGTGTTTTTTTGCAAATAACTTACAATTAGCCACATCAGAATCAGCAGGATTAAGCTAAATCGTCTTTTGATATCTAATGTGTTATATTTCCAAAGAAATTCACTGGCAGAGACAAATAGTTAAAGTCCAGGAAATTCACATGCATTCCCAGTGGCAGCAGATCTTCAGGGCAGTAAGCATGGGAAATAAAGAATTCTTATTTGTGTTTGTTCCAATTTCTTCTGCCATGTTTCCTCATCCCAGCCAGAACTGCATTGCTAAAGATTCCACAGTGGCCAGTGAAAGGATGAATGGAATTTAGCTGTCTTTTGTGAGCTGTGTGAGGAAAGAGAAAGGACACAGTAAAGCTTTTATTGACCCAACTCCAAATCCAGTGTGTCTAACTAGGAAATTGTTCATTCAGATGGAAGCCAAAAAAGTGGCTATGCCTCAATGTTGCTGAGACAGCAAAATCAATTCAGAAAACAACAGATCTGTATAGTAAGGATTCAAAGGAAGACAATGTACCCAGATCAATAAATAATATACACAATAAGGCATTTACATGGCATATTATTTTCTTAAAGTGTCAAGAAATAAAAATCCATCAGCTTCTACAAATACTGGCTTTTCACAGGCCAAAAGGCCTAAGTGATTTTTAAAATTTAAAAAACTACTCTTAAAGGCCTGAAAGACTTATGAACTTGCTCAGTGCTTTCCATGTAGAAATGATTTTGCCATGATTTCTGCCTTGCTTACATCATAAAGAACACTTATAAAGCCATAAAATCTCAAAATGTTAAACTTTTCATATTATCCTTCTAATAATGACCCTGGGATTTTTGCTGCCTACAGCCTTACAGCTCAAGAGCAAGGCACAAGAGTGATGATCAGCTCTATAATATTTGGCTGCATAACTGGCCTTTTGAAATTAAGGTTGTACCTGAATATACTTCCAGTCCAAACTTTTTCTCATAAAACATCAGTATTCTTAAACATGGAGGCTTAAACTGGTCTGTGCACATTTTATTTAGTCAACAATTTATCTATCCTTTTCCCCGAGTAACAAAGCAAACTCAGGGTGAAATGATACCTTTTTTAAATGTCTGAGTTAAGGGGATGAGATCCAAGTACTAGGGAGGTATAAAGTCTCCCATTCTTTGTGCTTGGTGTTATCTGGTTGTTGACAATTTTAATGCAACTATTTTCACATTTTTCAATACTAATTTGTGTAGCAGAGCATGAATTTAGCATCCTTAGGCTTCATTTAGGATGTAATTGCAAAATACTTTATCAGTAATGTGTAAGACATGATGCACATGTTTAGAGAGAAGCATGAAATAGCCCTTGTCAGTTAAAAAAAGGGAAAGGATGGAATGATGAACTTTGGTCATTATTTTCCCTTACAGCAGGGTCAACATCCTTATCTTCTCATATGCCTTCTTTTCTGTGCTCCTGCACTCCTCCCCATCTCTGGCAGAGATGATCATTGGAATTTCCACATCTTCCCACACAGTTATTTGTTCCCAGAACTGCACCTTTTCCTGCAGCCTTTCTTTCCAATTTTATAATCATAAATTACATCCAATTTCTCTGATGCTTCCTCGTGGAGGTGGTAGACTTTTTGATTCATATTAGATTGAACAATAAGTTATTTTTAAAGCAAGAAGAGGAGACTGTGTTGAAAACAGAAAAACTTAGTGGAATAGATGGCAGTAGTTCTAAAAATCTATTCAAAAAAACCTAGTGTGATAGACTAGCAGCAACTTGATGGAAATTATCCTCCTTTGGGTGAGATGGAATAAAGTAAATTGAATTGATTATCACAGTATTTAACATAAACACACTGTTCTAAGTGGAGTGTGCACTTTTGCATTTGACTCACAGAGACAGGATTTGGTTCAACCCTTCCTAGAGTCCCTAACTGTTATTATCAAGCTGTTCAGACAACAATCTGATTGCTTCAAATCATCATAAAAAAGAGAAATGTAAATTGAGTCTGTAAATCTTCCTAGTCTGTAAATTGAGGGTCACACCAGCAAGCTTCCTGATGGAAGATGGAGGGGAGAGAATAAACATAGTGGGCATTTGCACATCACACAAACACTCTGTGGAAAGCCTGCATAACTGAATGGAAATGTGATTGGTGTATTTATTAATTTATTCATTAGAAAAAGGATAGCAAGCATAATCAACTCAATCATACTCAGTTTGTATTGACTGATGGATATTTTCAGGGAAAAAACAAAAATAACCCAAAAAAATCAGACTGGAGAAGTAGAAACTAAGGGATTGTTCTCCTTCTCTGAAACTTATTTGAAAGTAGGCTTCTGCATGTACTATCCTTTAATTTAGTGACGTAAAAGAATCTATTTTTTTTTAATAACTATTGACCTCATCTTGAGATAAGCTGGATCTTGGTCATTGATTTTAGTTGTCATGAATTTGTCCTGTGCAAGCTGTTCCGTACAACAAAATTTTGTTTGTAGTATTGTCCAATATTTTCAGTTACACCTTTTAGAAACTCTATTTATGCATTTAGTTCTTTTCATTTCTGTATCACTGTAAACATAAATTTTGATGCCATTTTTATTATAGTACAAAATAATATATAGTGTGCAAAGCTACAATTCTCCTACTTGATCCACGAAGACCACTAGGAGAGAGACTTATTGCAAAAATTTCACTGAGCATATACAGGCTGAGTATTGTGGGACAGGAAAGGACCATGCACCTCAGTGACCTAAGTCCCTGTTATTAAACACTGCAGAATTTAATCACATCTATTATAATCAATTAAAATGAGACTAAAACTAGTTGTTTTCACATCACTGCAGCCAGATTACTCTTCTGGAACCCTATTGTTCTGAGGCAATTCAGGAACAGTGCAAGGATGTCGTTGGGTTATGTAGAAAGAAAATTAGAAAGGCAAAAGCTTGGCTAGAACTCAATCTGGTCACTGCTGTGAAAGATAATAAAAGTGGTTTTATAAATCCTTTAACAAAAAAGGAGGTATAAGGAAAATCTCCATCCTGTGTTGGATGCAGAGGGTAACATTGTAACCAAGGATGACTGAAGAGGTTGAGGTACTTAGTGCCTTCTTTGCCTCAAGCTTCAACAGAAAGATTGGTGATCCTCAGAGCAGTGAAACCTCTGAGCTGGTAGACAGGGGCAGGAAGCAGAGTAGACTCCTGGCAATCCAGGAGGAAGCACTTAGTGACCTGCTGTGCCACTTAGGTGCTCACAAGTCTATGGACCAAAAGGGATTCACCCGAGGGTACTGAGGGAACAGGCAGAGGAGCTCACCAAGCCACTCTCCATCATTTATCATCAGTCCTGACTAGCTGGGGAGCTCTCAGATGACCATAAATTGGCTTCTGTGATGCCCATCTACCAGAAAGGCCAGAAGGACAGTCTGAGGGACTCCAGGTCTGTCAGCCTGACCTCAATACTGTGGAAGGTCACATAGCAGATCATTTTGAGTGCCATTATGCAGCACAGACAGCACAACCAGGCAATCAGACCCAGCCAGCATGGGTTTAGGAAAGGCATACACATATTTTTTCTACTTCCAGCACTATCCATTAATTTAAACAACCTTTCTTTCTCATGGATATTTATTCACCAATGCATTTGTTCAGGGTAATAATAGCTCTATGAAACGTTTGTTCTGCTACGCCAAAACCCCCTGTATTATTGTTATCTAGTCTTGGACAAAAGGCTTCCCTAATCATTCCATCTTCCCTTCTTTGAACCTCTTCTAAATTGAAATCATCTTCTTTTAGATAGGTGAATGAAACTTTACACAGCAGTGTCCTTCCGGGCCCTTGGCATTTATGCTTCTCTGTCTTTTCAGGAAATTGTTCATTAATACAGCCCACAATCATGTCTACTTCTTCTGCAGCAAATGTGCAACAGTAATAAACATACACAAGCTTCAGTTACCTGCTGATCAGAAATCTCTGATTTCTGCTGAGTTTATGTATCAGCAATAATTGTCTCAATGGATCACTCTACTCATTTTTGAAACGCATCTGTCCCTGGGAGGAAAACTTTAAAGAGAACAATAGCTCTATACAGTTCTTTTGAATAAGAAACAACATTATCCAGTGAAACTTTGAGTGTTTAGCAGGAAGCACAGAGCAATAGAAGTGAAAAAGTTTTTGTAGTTTCATTGCAATAACTTAAATCAAACCTAGCCATGAAGCTGAAATTCTGCAATACATTGCCTAAAAAAATCCAACTCAGTTACATTGTATTTATCCAGATACGCAAGGCAGACCTTCAGTTTTAATGTAACTAAAACTGAAGATAGAGAGTATCTAAGATTCTCTTGGAAATACAACAGGATATAAAAATTATGTGAATGATCTGAATATTAATGCCAGGGAAGGGAAGGGAAGGGAAGGGAAGGCAAGGCAAGGCAAGGCAAAGCAAGGCAAGGCAAGGCAAGGCAAAGCAAGGCAAGGCAAGGCAAGGCAAAGCAAGGCAAGGCAAGGCAAGGCAAAGCAAGGCAAGGCAAGGCAAGGCAAGGCAAAGGAAAGGAAGGCAAAGGAAGGGAAGGGAAGGGCCATTAAAAAAAAGGCTGAAATGTAGTATTATTATGTAAACTTACTCAAGCATCACTTTCTCCCACTAACAATAATGGGCTTCATGTTATATAAGGAAGGACAATAATTTTTTAAACATCATAATATTTCATCTTTATGATGTATTAACTGTATTAGATTATAATATAAACTTTGCTATTAAATAAATAAGATTTTTGGACACTAACTTCTGTTTTTTCATTGTGTGAAATGTCATCAATTACAATTTTGGGGTTAATTTTTCAGGTTTGGGGGGTGTTTTGTTCCTTTTTTTTTTTTTTTTTTAAATTAAGGGAGCTTTTAAAATACCTCTGGTAAGGGAAATAAACAAGATCTTTGTCAATTCATGGCATAATAATATGAGCTTAAGCTTTACTGAATAACTATTTTGGAATGCCTGAATTCAGTTGAATACTATCTTTATAGAGAGTTTGGTGTAATTATTTAATTAATGGAAATGAAGTATTGCAGCACTGAAGGGTTTGAATAGGTGTTGAAGAACACTGTGGGTTAGCCCCACAGCTTGGCTGCAGCTCAGGGTAATTCACATATTTGAATAATGAAATGGTGAATTTTCATTGCTTGTCTCCCTTTTCCTTTTTTTCAGCTTTGTAACATGATGGAACCAAAGAAATCAGTCTTCTGCCAGACAGTAAGAATCTAGGTTGCTGGGACAACATGTCGACTGCAAAAACCCCTTAAAATAAAGGTGGCTTATTTCCAAGTCACCATTTTTTTGGCATTTGGGGTTTCTTTCACATGTTTATAGAAAAGATACCAGCGAAAATGGCTTGTGGGGAGGTTTTGTAATCAATAAACCTGTTGTTTGTAGAGGGATTATGAATCAGAAATTAATGCTAAGCAGGTGAGAAATGCACGCCAGCATCTCTCAATTTTAAAAATCTGAAAATCTCTAGAAGAAGTACATAAAAGTTTTAAAGACCCTATTTAGAAAGTATCTGCTTAACTAAGAATTGGTTGCTAGGATTTACAGAGATTGTCACAAAGTTGTTCCCAAATCTGCTTCACTGAAATGCTAAATGGATAAAAAACATGTTCTTAATGTTAAATGGGCTGCATAGGATTAAGCTGCAAACTTTCCTTTGAATCAAATGAGACCTGTGTAGTTAAATTTGAGTTCAGTCCTTTGGAAACACTCATTGTGCATCATGAGTACAGCAAAATGTTTCAAGTACAGAAGAAGAAAAACCCCTGATTTTTAGTAACAAAGATGTGACTCAGCAAAAACAAAACACTAGAAGCCCCCCAAAATGCCCCAAACAAACCAAAACCAAAAAAACCCCACCCCAAACAAAAAAAATCCCACACCCAAAACTCACGGATACTGTCCCAACTCTGTAACACCTCAAAATATATTTCAAAATAATCACTTCCAGGACTATGCTTGCTAACCCATGACACCCTATTCTTGCATAAGAACAACAAAGTATATCAACAGTAATGATGCTATGGTAACTGGTGCTCGAAGAAAATACAGCCCATTATGTTGAGGTGTTAGCCAGCTTTCATTTCTTCATATTAAAATTAACCTACTGGAGACATTTTGAAGTTGTTAGAGATGGAGATCTTTCTTGGATTGCAACACTACACAATGCCACTGGCTTTTCTGGGTCTGATAAAGGTCCAAGGACTGTATTTCAGGATGTATCCTATCTCATTTAAATATCTATCTTTGTTCAGTGTCGGAAAACAGAAGGAAATGCCAGGAGAATATATCCACTTGGGTGCTGTCTGCTGAGTGAATTTCATCCAAATCTCTGCATGCTATGTGGAAAAGGGCACTCGGTGCTTGTCTCTTAGCTTGAGATGCAGGGGTTAGAGCACTAGAAAGAAGAGCTGGAGCAGGGATTAAAACTCTGCATCGAGCAAGCCAGGAATCCTCACTGTGGTCACATATACACCCCAATAGACAGAGTAATCAAGACCATCCATAGGGGAAAAGAAATTTCTCTGTCAAAAAGTCAGTCTTCTTCCCTTTTGGAGACAAAAATCATTTTATCTACATAAAAAGAAGGCTCCACCACCATGCGCCTGTAAAGAGAAACAGATTAGGCTAAACAGAGGTGATTGTTTGTGCAATAAACTGAAGTATGCTCCCTGTGAGATTCCACCAATCAGATTACGTGATTCTGTTGCTCACAAATATCACAGGTTCCAGCTTCGTTAGTTGTTATGCAGCATGGAGACTCTGATGTCCTGGAACGCACCAAGGGAATATGCCACTGTCCTATAACATCACCACACTGGGATCCCTAACTCTGATACAAGATGTGCAAGTGCTTAGGTCTCCAAAGATACATGCCAAGGAAGTAGGAGCAACTGGATGTGTAAACACAGGAATTCAGCTGAAGTGCATGTGGTACCCCTGCCTGTGTGTTATGAGGTCCCATCCAGAGGGAAACATCTTATGGGAAATATTTTTACTTATGACAGGTCAGCAAATATCAACAGACAAGTACTCCATGCTAACATTTCTAGACCCAATTCCAAGTGGAAGAAATTCTTCACATGGTCTGGAGATTTAAATTTGGTAGCCTGTTTCTTGAGCAGTCTCTAGTGGGTTTTTTGTATTGGACATGTGAGTTCTCACTGATTCATTTCTAAAATTGTACAATTCACAGAAATGTCTGTTTTGTTAATCCTGCTGGGACTTGATTCTGAACAGTTCAGCAGTTCAGATGGGTATAGATCTGGCCACCAGGAAAAACATGGGAATTCAAGTGCTCAGCGGTCTAACCAGGGATATAATGAATAACAGGACAACTGAATGTTAGGCTTAAAAAAATAGACATGTATTTACATGTTTAAGGTCATATTCACCACAGAACGTAGTGCAGTTTTGAGACCCTCAAATCAATCCAGATTCAGGCAGTTAACAGTGCATAAATGCAGTCATGGTGCTTTCAAACCAAAATTCTTTTGCAGAGCCAGAAGAGATGTCACTGCAATGTGCCTTTCGTTAGTTTCCATTGTTAGCCTATGTGGAGCTAGAGCTAGGTATATTTGCAACAAAAACCATGGAACACAAAGGAATACTGTGAATAATTCAGAAATTAAATTGGAAGCTCCAATCTGCCTGCTTGTGCTTTTAACATAAATCAATTTTACATGCTAACTGGATTAAAAAATTAAATATATTTTGCATTATGATCTTTGTATCTTTTCCATGAAATTGCCTAGCATCTTTTCCATAAAACTGTGCTTTTTTTTTTTTTTTTTTTGGGGGGGGGGTTGGGGGGAATAAACATAATTTTATCTAATCATATAGTTAATTAATTTATTGCTATAAGTCACCATAGAAACATTAGTGGATATCAAGAGCATAGGTACAAGTTGTAGGACAATTAAGAACTCATGAGTATTACTGTGGGATTATCATTTGTGAGAGAGTGGAACCTCTAGTATTGCAACAACCTCAGGATGCTGCAGAACTTTTTATAGAGTTTTGGAAAAGGGAAGCTATGAGAAGATAAATGCTTGTCTGACTGTGAGACATCTCCCTTTTCACCTAGGGCCTTTGTATGAGAAGTGAAAAACTTAAACTATCCAGCTGGATTCTTACTGCCATGAAATTGATGCCACCATTGGTAGGATGAGGTGAATGCTGCTAAACACAGAGGTCTGTGGCAGAAGAGCAAATGGTCCTTCAACCCTTGATTTATGAGTTAATGACTCTGTGAAACTGCACTTCTGATCTTGTTCAGAAAGTGAATCAAGATAAGAAGGAAAGAGACAACTCATAACAACTGACTGAACAGACAATTTTATCATACAGGCAGAATGGACATAAAATAAATTCTCTCTCAAAATACTATCAAGAGAGAAATCCTACCATGAGAATAACAAATAAAAAAGCTGGTATGAAGAAGCAGTCATCTTTGGCATTGTACTGAAATCATGCTTCTGAAAATCTCAGCATCATTTATTTCTCAGATGAAAACTACTTCTTAAAACTGCTTCATACTTGGGGAAAAGTTTACCAGGACTACAATCCTCTTAAGTAAGTTTAATTACTAGATCATTTAGGATTTCCTGCTTAGAAGGAGTGGCTGGACACGCACACACATCAGTCAGGCTCCAGTTTCATTGTGAGGTGAAATTTGCGCGCTTTCGTCTGTGTTATGCAATCACAGAATCACAGAACAGGTAACGCTGGAAGGGACCACGGGAGGTCATCTAGTCCAACTCCCTGCTCATGCTAGGGTCCCCAAGAACATTGTTACTCAGGATTGTGTCCAGATGACTTTTGAATACCTCCAAAGATATTAAAAATATAAGAGTACAAGACAATTTGATAAAGCTGTGTTTCAGTATGTGCCCTGAAAAGGGGACCAGAATCAGAAATGGAAAAAAATAGGCATAAATTGGTAAATGTAGACACATTTAAAGAAACTGATTTGTTAATTTGACTTAATGATTTTCATGCAGCCTTGTCCATATAGCTTTTGGAAGTGAACAGTCTAAGGTGGGGATGGCAGAGAGGACTCTGGTGTGGCAGTTTGAATAGTTAGGCATCTTTTCCCCTGGGCTGCGGTATTTTAGCAGCATAGACATTGTTTTCAGGGATTGGAAGCAGAGAAGGGAGACTGCTTGGCCTGTGTACATCCATGAAGGATGAAAGATGATACTGGTACTACAACAGCACCACAGCATGAGTGCTTGTGTGGCATTCTCCATGATGGTGTAGGCCTACAGATACTGTTGTGATATTGCTATACTGCCCATCTGTGGTGCAGCTCCTATAAGAGCTGTGGGAAACAGATTTATCTGGGTTTATCAGAACAGTATGGGAAATTTGGGCACAAATCTTAGCAGACTTAGTATGTAACCAAAAAGATTGTTGCAGGATTATATGTGAAAGTGTCAGCAGTTTCACAGTTCTATGAAGTCCTCTAGGTTTGGGAGTTTTTTAAGCTTTATAGAACTGCTTTTTAATCTAAGTGTTGTCACTAAAAATGTTCATTCTTTTTCATGTGTCAGATACAGCTACCTCACTTTATATTCCTTTTTTGTCCCTGAACCAGGACTCAGAAGAAATATGGCTTTCTAACTTTTTTCCCTGAGATTTTTTTTTGGTTAATATCTTAGGAATTTCTTTTCGAATTATTTCAATATGCTTTTTGCTTTTAAAGCCGCAGACAAAACTGCTAGTTTAAAACATTTGGGTATCTTTTTTGTTCTTTTCTTTCAGTAGACCTGAATCTGTATTAAACAAATGAGGATGAAAGAGAAACGAAATCTTATTTGTCACAGGTGGAAATGAATATACTGAAAGTTAGATAGCTCTTTAGCTTCCATAGTCATCCTGAGACCTGGTTGCATGGCATACTTCAAGAATTGTTTCTAAGTTGTATAGCGAGTCCTATCTTTTAGGTAAAATCCTCTGTCAGTTGAGCTCAATATCACAAGAGAAGTGTTGATGTACATTTCAGCTTTTCATCAGTGAAAAGATGCTTAATTGTTTCTGCCCTTTAGAACATGTTATCACAGTGCTATCACAGCACTGGCACTGGATATAGGTAACGGGAGGATTTGGGAGCAATTAAAATTCCAAGTTATACTGTTACACAGTGACAGAAACAAAACCCAGAAGCATAATGCACCCACAGTGTGATGTTGTAACTGAAAACCAGAAAGCATCAAAACCTCTATTCCACTTCTGGGCATTCTAGGGTATTGTTCTTACAACGTTATCTGGGCCATAGTATCACTCTGGCTGTTACACTGAGGAATAGTTTCCCCTGGGCTAGGCTGGAAAATATGCATATGAAGACACGGAAACTGCTAAGATGTCATGTTGATGAGCTATGAACTAAAAAGGAAGAAACCTTTCAAGTAGTTTCAAAGGAAGAAAACCTGTATAAGTGAGCTGGAAATATTGATAGGAACACACAGGCAGCACAGCAGATCAGTATCAACAAAGTTTAGTATGCTCAGAGCAAAATAGTGTCAAGGCTATGAAAATTTAACATCTAATTTGCAAATTGGATGAGAAATATAATTTTCTCTTATTATTCTAAGCTAAAGGATACCAAATGAATAAGTAGTCTAAAATGCATTCTCCTAATACATATTTTTGTTTAATCATATGTTTAAAACATCCTGTGAGCAATCTGCAGTCAGTTTTAAAATATAATTATCACTGTATCTGCAGCTACTAAAACATCTCTTGTGTTCAGTACACAAAATAGGAAACAAGGACAAATGAAAACATTTATTGTTGTAGGTTTCTCTTACAAAAAAACTGAGAGAGAGACTAGTCTGTGTTGAAGGCAGCTCAAAAATTAGATAAATTATGCTTGTGTGTAATTTACTGAGCTTTATGTACCACATATGGACTTCATAATAATCAGATTCTGATAGAATGTATCTGATAAACTACAGACAACTTAGCACTTCAGAGATGAATTCTTTTCATTTTAATGAACATATCTAAAACAGATCAATGAAAGCATTCCATAAGAGTGCTTATTTCTTCCACTGCCTGTAAAGTTTTTCATGCACAATAACTGGCTCACATACAGGCACCTAAATTTTAGTTGTCTAAAGTTAGGTGAGATAAATTTAGCACTCCTCCCCTCCTTACTTAGATATTGCAACTGAACTTTTAAATTTGGATGGCCATCCTAGATTGTACTCTCTCCTTTTCATTCTTAGTCTCACTTGGGCAGGAATTATCTTATATTTACAGAAGAAAAGAAGAAGAAAGAAGAAGAAGAAAGAAGAAGAAAGAAGAAGAAGAAAGAAGGAGAGGAAGAAAGAAGAAGAAGAAGAAGAAGAAGAAAGAAGAAAGAAGAAGAAGAAAGAAGAAGAAGAAAGAAGAAGAAGAAGAAGAAAGAAGAAGAAGAAGAAGAAAGAAGAAGAAAGAAGAAGAAGAAAGGAGAAGAAGAAAGAAGAAGAAGAAGAAGAAGAAGAAGAAAGAAGAAGAAGAAAGAAGAAGAAAGAAGAAGAAAGGAGAAGAAGAAGAAGAAAAGAAGAAGAAGAAGAAGAAGAAGAAGAAGAAGAAAGAAGAAAGAAGAAGAAAGAAGAAGAGTGAAGAGTATGAAGACAGAAGAAGGAAGAGTAAAATAAAAGAAAGTTTGTAATAATTTAATAATAAAAATGAATTATTAATATATAATATTTTAGCTGTCATATACTCAAATAATTCTAATAATTGTTTATATTCGTCATTTTAACAAAAATAAAGTATGTACTGTATGTAAAAGACAAAATAATTTCTTGAATATTGTTGTTTGCAGTTACATACTGATCTGATGTTTTGCTACTTTGAGAAGAATGGAGACCAGAACTTGAAAACATAACCAGAACCATCAGTGCATTACAAAGCTGGCATACAGAGAACCCTTTAAAGGGCAAAAGTTTTAATCCAATGTACATAATGGCTTTGTAGTTATATAGTCACCAAATTCTTCCTTTACAGTATATTGCTTTACTTGTTATCAGCTTAATTTTCTGCCTTTTGTTTTCTTTATCAAATGGGGAGACTTAATACATCTCAGCATAGGCATAACACTCACTGAAATAATTTGCTTTTTATTTTAGGTATTGGGCCCAAACTCCGAATCACTACACAATGAAGGGATTATACATTAAAAAGGACTGTATGCAATCAAGAAGAAATTTTAATTAATCATAAATAGAACTGGTTTTGTGGAAATAATTTGACCTGACAGTTCAAGGTTTGATCAGCACATCACAGAGATTAAAAATACTTTTGACTTGAACAGACAGAGTCCCAGAGAGTCACTGCAGCCTGAAATACTTTAGGAAAGCTAGTGCGTACAGATAACACAATGTCAATGTTTCTCTTAGTGCTTCCATTCCATTAGGAACCAATGCGGAACTCTTTTAACTTCCGAGAAATCTTCCAATATCATGCTGTCCTGGTCAACGCTGAAACAACAAAGATTACAAGACATCAAACTACAATCTTTTATCCCATGTTCTGTGTGCATAAAACAAGGAGTCAGCTTCCCTTTGAAGTATTAATTGACTGTCTGTACCAATCAGCACCTAATCTCTTTCCTGAATGCATTTAGGTCTCCACAGTAACTGAGCTGCCCTTCTCTGGGGTCCAGGCTGGAAAGCACTTACAGGAAATGTGCAGTATGCAAAGGGAGTAATTGATCTTAGTCTAAGAAAACCTTCATAAAAGCAACTAGACCTCATAATTCATGATTAAGTCTAACAGCAAGAAGATGAATACATGTTAGAAGAAAAAAAATTCAGAGACAATACCTTAAAAATTAGCAGTGAAAAAGAGGCATCTGATATTTTCTTTTCTTTTTTTCATTTTTTTTTGCCCCACTCCTTTAACACAGATTATCCAGGAACAGTGGGCACCAGAGATTTTCTGTTTGTTCTGGGTCCTTACAAATCAGGTTGGAGATGTAATCACAAAGAATTTGCTTGATATTTTCAGACACAGCTCCAATGACTACCTTGCTCATTATATGAATTGTTAGCACAAGAAATTACAGATGCATTTTGCCCATTGCTGGGAGCACAAGCCGCACACAAGTGATCATTTGCTGATAGCCTCAAAGTCTAGCCAGGCATCGGAAGTAATTTGCACTTATATGATTGCAATCTCTGCCCCTCCCATGAAATAGAAATCAGGAGGGAGCCCACTTGGAATGTCAATGTGTAATATGTAAAAGAAGAATGAAAAGGGCATAGTAAAGGGAATTTGAGGACCATTCTCCAGCAACTACTGTCTCTGTGAATTAGAAGAGGAAAATGCCATAGATGACAGTAAAGAACCAAAACTGGAGGACTTCAGATGCCCTGTAAAAACCAGCCATTCATGCAGGAAGCACTCTAATGAGTGGTAAAAGTTTAGACCTAATGAACGCTGACTATCCAGAGAATGTTTTCTTTTTCTTTGAGGGAGGCCATAGGATCATTTATATTTTAGGAGTGTGATAAGTTTTTTCTATACCACAAATGCTTTTTGGAAGAATGAGTACTTCCTCAAAAGGAAATAATAAATTGGTTAGTATTAGTTCCCAGCAGGTAGTATTTATGCTCAGTACTTACCTCTTTACCTAAAATAACAACACAGTATTCTGTGTCTTCTTTTTGTTATGTTCTGAATTGTTAAATTATTAACCTTTCAGATATGAGAATTTAAGACAGGAAGGTTTGATTTTCTTTCACACAGGACATTCAATATAGCCAAATTTTCTTAAGAGGAAGCAGATCTGCTCTACTGTCTTTGGTAAACAAATACCTTGGATCTAAGATACAATATTTTAAATATACAATAGAATTTCCAGTAGAATTCTTACCTTTGTTAGACTTCAGTGCCCAGCAGTTGACATGCTGGGCTGAAACGTTTTCCTATGAAGTATAGTCATCATTTGTGCTGACTGAAAATTTCTACAATTGCCCACAGCTTTGAGTGCCTCTGTTTTGAGGGTATCAGTCTTGCTATATCATAGGGAAAAGTTCAGTTATTAAGAAACAACATTTTCTAGAAAAATCATTCTAGTACTCCCCTTTCAAAAATTTTTTCCAGTTTTTGGTAATACAACAACAGAGTTCAATTAAATGTTAACTGAAATAAGAAATTTGCTTCTTATTAGATATTTATTTTAAAGAGGCGTGTCATGGTTTCCAAGGGCTTTTTTTTTTTTGTCTTTATATAAAGCACAGTTCTTAAAGGGTAATTTGATTTGCTGGTCTCTTGGGTGGTCACTTTAAACAGTCCTCTTCATGTGACTAGAATTGCCATAAAGACAGACCATGTAGCTCTGTAACAAGGAGGTCAAGACAGAGGGGACTGTAGAAAAATAAACAAATCAAGCAAAGAAAACAAACCCACTTGCGCTACAGCTGCTTACACCTTAGCAGTTTTTTTTCTGTCTGCTGCTCACTGAGCAGCAACTCCCCAGTACTAATCCATGTGGCTGTTTCTTCCCCTTTCAGGAACTATCTAAACTGTTTAGAAAAGATGAAGCCTAAAGCCTATCCCCTGCTGTCATGTCCACCTTGCCCTGACCCTGACCCTGTGCTATGGCTCTACTCACAGTTGTTAGTTTAGGGGGAGAATTTGAAACTAGACCTCTTTTTACAGAAGAGGGTTGATGTATAAAAGAAAAGCCCAGCCAGCAGAAGAGAGAGCACCCAATGAGGAGTAGGTCTCCAGACCTACTGTCTTTAGCTCATTCACCCTAATTGTCAGAATTTTGATATTTTTGACTGATTTTTCTGATAGCTCTGGCTTTGTCAAGGAGATGATATTTCTGTTCTTGGAAAAGCAGAAGAGGGAAGGACTGACCAAAGTTGTGCTCAGACAATGGATATTTCTGATTCCCCCCCCATCCCATGTCTATGTAAGAACAGCATTTGCTGAGTCCTCATATTTCACATATTTCCCATCTGCCCTTATCCTTCAGGAGCCCTAATTGACTGTATTTCTCTGGGGGTTGGGCAAAGAAAAGGGGGTTCACTTTCAACTCAGATTCTTACATATGAATTAAGTCTAGATTGACAGTTCTGGGATGAACTGAATACAGGACCACCTTCATATTTTCTGTGGCAACCCAAACATTTTTTAATAAAGTCATAATCCTCAATATAATGTTTTTTTTTATCAAATGTATTTAACTAGAAATCTTGTAATAGGAGAGGGAGAAATTCTGATAACAACAATAGAAAGTGCATCATACTGCCCTGACTCACATGACAGACTACCAAAATGGCATTATGGACAAAAGAGTAGAGGGATTTGTAAAGAAGAGCAGTTCACAGATTAGAATGCATCTAAGGTTAGTCAGAACAGTGTTGGGCTTTAGGCATTGAATCACATCTTGTAATATGAAGCAGGTGAATGGATCTAAATAAGCTTGAGATAAAATAACTAAAGCAAAGTTGAAGAAAATCAGATCTTAGTTTATTGCTTGAGGAATTTATCTTATAATTGTTATGTTAAGTGATAATTCATAACATTTTACAGTGAGAAATGCTCACTATGAATTGTTGGACACTTGAATAGTGTTTTTAACATTCATCAGGATTAAGGTACTGCTAACCAGTGGTAAGTAGTAAAAGTCAGTTTCTGATAGTCACACATAGCTCATGTGTTTTGTAGCTTAGTATTTTACTTCATAACAAGCAAGTAAGCAGCAGCATTTCACAAAGTTATTTTCATTTCTACTTCTTTGACCATTGTGTGATTTTCTCCTTTACTTATACTGTAGCTCAAAAAAGCCAGTTAATCACTACTCAAAGTGTACCTGAGTTTCCTCCCACTAAGAAGTGCAATAATTATAAATTCATCCTCATTTGGCTTGCAAAAGTGCTTGTCTTCCTTGTGCCATAGGAAGAAGAGCTGTATTTATTAATAATTGTTTTCTGCATGTTACTAATCTTGGTTTGAATTGGAAAAGTTCTCTTCCTGTGAAAGCATTAAGAGTGATGTGAAGGGTTCACTAATATGTGCTTTACAAAATATCATTAGTAATTTACAGGCTCTAAGAATGCACTCATAGCCCTTCCAGGAAATATGCCAAATATTATCTATGAGACCTGTTAAATATTTTATCAACAAGAAATAGTTTAAGCCACCAAATGGATTCCAGCTTTTGGTGTTGTGCTGGGTCACACGTGACTCTGGCATTCTTCACAACAGACAGTGCTGGTCCTCAGATAAGGAGGTAAAGTATGAGTGAGCCCTGGAGACCACTCAGCCAAGAAGAGGCTATGCATGTTAGGGTGTTCAGAAAATATTAGAACATTAAATGAGGGTGGCAAAGAAAGACATTACCTCTCTGGTAGGTTTAGAGAAAGATCAAGGAGTTGGAGGAAGCAGACGGAGCCTTAGGTAGGCCCATACAGGAGATTCCATATGATCTGTGGCTTAGTTTTAGTCTCTTTCTCATATTTGCTGAGTAAAAGTGATGTGACAAATGCTTTTTGCATATTAACCTCCTTCAGGGTGGTGCAGGTATTTGTAAGGTATAAGGCAGTTATTCAACTATCAGGCAAGGCAACCTCTTTAGAAAGGCATTTATATTTAAGCCATGTGGTGTAAATGATCAGCCCAGGGTATTGCTGTAAGCCAGGCTGAGCTGTGGACATGTGTCAAGGCTGCTGTCAGGAAATACAATGTAAAGGAGTTAGGAAGTGCACTTCTTATCTCTCATGCTGCTGTACTCTTATGCATCCTACACAACTTTTTTTCTTTCTTAGAAAGAAAGCTTTTTCTAAAGGAAACATCCATCATTACAGTGTATATAGAAATCTACAGGTTTTGAATTCCTTGTGGTGTTATCATGCCCTTTAATCAGCTAACCAGTTAATTTACACCACCACAGCCTTCCTGTTACAGATAGAAGGAAGGATTTGATGCAACCTAAAACCCTAACTCACTCATTACCCAACAGAGGGTCACTCTGCTATAGTAGTAAAGCCAATGAATATAAAAGCATTTTAATGGAAACCTTCCCTGCAGCTGGAGAACATCATTCTGTTTGAAGAATTTCTGGTAAACAGGCATTTTCCAAAACATAAACATTTGGGTTTTAAATGAATATTTATTCTGTTTCACTCTACATTTATTTGTAAAAAGGAAATGTCTATATAAATAGATGATTAAGATCTAGAGTGTATATTACCAAAGAGGGATTGTAGCTTATTCCTGATCCCTGTAGGAAGAAAACATTCTGAACCTGCGATGGTCAAAGGAAACAAAATATTGAAAGCTGCTTTCAAGTACATTTAGAGTGAAACAGTGCACTGTTGCACGTTCAGAGCTTTAAGTACTTCTGACTTTTTATGGTGCATAGGGCACGCGTGTAATCACAGAGAGAGGCAGAATCTGTAAAGCTGAAAAGCTCATGTGTGCTCAGAGACAGCTTGGGGACTAGCATGTAAAGTAGGAGAAAGGAGATAAATCTTCCTTGCATGTTACTCAGTGCCCTTAGTGATTGCTCATGCTCTCCCGGAATATAAAAACAGGAGCTAACCTTCTCATTCAGCAAGGCATTTAGCATCACTTAACTACATGAGCTGTCTCACATATGCTTTTAAATTTGTTTGCAGTGCTCTCTTTAAATATTGGATGGTAAGTTGATGTTTTAACTAAGACAAAGCCAAAGTTTTGACTCGCTTCTGGCCTTTGCGCAGTGGAGGGAGTTGCCAGCGGTGAAGAGACCTGAGCTGATCATTAAACTGAAAATCTTATTGTCAGAGTGTGCTAACTGGAAAACTCTGATCTGCACTTCCAAGTTCCTACTTTTTTTTTTCTCAAAAAAAAGTCAGCCTAACTTTAAAAATAAAACTTTTTTCTGCAAAGCTTCTTTCAGCTAGTTTTAAACCAGCAGAATAATCTTTTGTCATCATAAATAGTTATATATTCTATTAGATCAAAAATCTGTGCTCCTATAATCACACAGATCCCTGGAAAATGTCAGTGAGTCAAGGTCAGTATTGATACATTTCTGGTAGACATGCTTACATCTGGGCTGTGACAATTTTGAATTATTCTGCATCCTTTTTTGAGGGTAAAATTTGTTCTTTACTTACATGCAAGACCGTCACATAATCTAAGAGAAAAAGCTGTGAGATTCAGATTTCCAACCCCTCTGCCCTTCACCCTATCCATTAACAACACCAGGTACACACATAAACGTGAACCAAATACAATTTCCCTCCAAAACTTACATTTACATAGAACTTTCCAAGAGGAAATGTAAGATAACAAAATAATGAGGTGACTGTTGCTTTTAGAAGGAGTAGGTATCCTGACTTTGTGTTAATTTCTTCCTGTTGTTCCTTTGGACTTGATTGCTGGAGTGCAGATTATTTATAATCAACTGTATTGCAGGTTAGCCTAATAAGAAGATCCTGTGTAGCTCTGTATAACTCCTGCCTAATTCCTCTTGTTGAAGTTTCCATTACCCCCTTGAAAGAGTTCAGGAATGGTATGCAATACCAGATGGAGAGTTTTTCAGAAGTTGTTATCAAATTCAAATGAAACAAACAGTTCCAATACGATTAAAATACCTAGGAAGAATGGATTTTACAAAAAAACCCCTATTGTTTTATAGAGGTCTGCAAACTGCTGAAGAAATAATTCAGAACATGACCTCCTTGCTTTATTGCACTGTATTTTGCAAAATAAGTAGTATTAGGGATGGACTCAGAACAGCATTTTTCCCTTGATCCTTTTTTTTGTGTAATACATATTTAACATGTTTGACTTGAATGGCCTTTTTATGTTAATGGCTCAGAGGCTTTACTGGAATGTTTGCAGGAAGGTATCACTATTGGATTCTGTGGTTATTTTCTTTATATCCATTAAATTGCTGTACTCTTAAATAGTAATAGACAGAGTAGTATCTGAACAAGTTCTTTGTTCAGTGCTCCAATCTTGCTTCTTCCTCATTCTTAGCTGCTTTCTGGGAAACCATTTAAAAACAAACTAAGCCCCTAGAAGGGTAAATGGCAATTAAAGTCAAAATCTTCTAAATGCAAGAATATGTTTCTCTGAATGCCTAACTGATTCAGCCCTCACCCATGTGGTTAACCTCTGTCCACCTGTGTGTTTCACCAGAATATTTTGAATTATGTTCATCTTTGCTGAAATTATAAAAAATATTTCTTTCCTTGTGAAGTAACCATCATGTTGAATACTTTAGAAATTGGTTATATATATATTCATGTGTTAATAGATACAAGTTTGCAACAAGTGGTATTTCCTATACATATTTTTAAACTCATAAATCAAGCGATAATGGGAGGGGAAAAAGGGAAAATGTTGAGATAAATCTAGGAAGTAGTACAACTATTTCAAGGGCTATTTCCCAGCTTCCTGTCTACAAAGGTCAAAGCAGAAGAAGTAATGCCTTTCTTGAAAGTGGAAGTGAACAGTTCCCTTAAATCCACCTTTCACATTACTATCATTTCTAATTCTAACATATTAGAGGTTGCATCTGTATTTTTAAGAAAAAAAGAGCCAGGAAACAATCTTAAGCACCTATCTGGTTCCTGACCTTACTTAAAATATTCTCGCCTTGTTTTATTTCAAACAAGAAAAACTATCTCCCTGTTCTAGCAGCGAGTAGCTTTTGGCTGTGTTGAGGTAACACAGTTGGTGTCACTTGGCCTGATGGTCAGGAGTCATCTCCTTTTACTCAATGGCAGAAATATAGGTATGGTATATAGTATACAGTTATAGGGGATATAAATAATAAGTACTGACAAGGACTATCGGAGTCTTTAACAAACACAACAGTAGATGGTCCTCATTAAGGCAACTGACAATACAGATAGAAATTAGACTGTTGATACAGACTGAGGAGCAGTCATAATATTCAGACAGACAATGGTGTTGATAAACCAGCTATGTAGAACTGAAAATTTTAGTGTCCTTAAAGAGAAAAAAAAAAAAGTGTTTTAAAGAGGGATTAAGAAGATTTGGTATTGCTAGGCAGTATTCTTCTATGCCTGAAGAAAAAATATGGAGAGGCATGAGTACAATAATAATTTTTCCTACAGCTATTGAGGAAGTGAAAAGCTTTGGAATTATATAGAGAATAAAACTGTACTTCCTGTTACTAAATCACAGTGTAAATTTAAGAAAGGGCTGAGGAGCAAAGACAATAAGAGATCATGTCTTGATGAGAGAGAGTGAAGAATGAGTCAAGAGATATAGAGAACAGTGATGTAACTCAAGCTATAGTTGAAGGGAGGTAAGGATATTGATTTTAGCAGAAATATTCCAGATGGTTATTATGTTACACTGAAAGCTTGTTATGAGTGAAAGGGAACTCATCATGCCTACAGTCCAGTTAAAATGTTATCATTGCAACAAAAATACAATAGACAGTACTAGTAGTACAAGTACGCCGACATCAACACTGCAGTATTCAGTCTATTTGATGTCAATTATCAATTTTAAGTCTTAATACAGAGCACTTCTGTCCACTGAGCCCCAGTAAAATTTAAGAGCTGCACAACAACCAAGGCTCCTCAGTTAACATAAATGATTGCCATTTTAAAAGTGATTACCTAGCTTTGTTAGACCTTTACTATGCATTATATTTTCATAACTACTCTAAAACAGTCTAGACAGAAGTCACTTAACTACTGTTAATAGTTATTACAGCTAAAACAAACTAAATCCCATTTATAGCAAACCCAAGCAAGGTTGAGACCCCGAAATATTAGGTCAGTTAAAAAGTTGTGGTGTTTTAACATGACAATTTAAAAAAAATTTTTTACTTAGGTGGAACATGAGTATATTTTATAGACACAAAGAAATGTCTGGCAGTGATGATAGGAGACTTTCATGAGGGCAGCATTTCTGAGGAGAGACGAATATTAGGCATTGAACCTGAGGAAAGACTCATGATGAATATGCTGATGGAATTGTGGGCCTATGGAGCAGACTAAATGATACTTCCTGCTGCTAATTGAGGAAGAAGGTAATAGAGAAGGTTTGGTTAATAAACTTCCTTAATAAATTAAGTGGGTTTTTTTTAACAGTGAAGAAAATTTTATTAGAAAATCAGATCCTCATTTCAGTCGAACAAAAGTGGAAAAAACAGGTAGTTTAATGACTTGTTCCAGTAAAGTCAGCTTTAATCTGTGGTTGAGTTTGCCCAAAGACAGTGATGAATTCTTTGACATCAGTTTAAAAAATATAAGAACATGCTGAACATAGCTATAAAAGAAGAATGAATGGATTAATGAATTAAAGAGTGCACAAAATATCAATAAAATACAGCTAACTGTTTTCAAGCTAATGGATCAATGATATGACTATGAGGTACCAATTTTGCTCCTTGGTTAAACAAAATCATGAGAAATTTCTGATGAGAATTTCAAACCAAGTGCAATTGACAAAAAATTGATTTGGGGAAGCTATTGATTTTTTCTAAATATGAAAACTAGAATTGAAATGAGTTATCTATGAGTGATTTTTTTTTTCCTTGAGTTTGTACTGTTGGGTTTTGTGGAAATGACACTGCTCCAATATGTACTTGTAACGTATGACCAATTTTTTTCATGTTGAAGATTCAATTGTTAACTAGATTCATGTTCAACTTTAAGTGTGTAGATAATCCTGCTGTCCTCATTAGGTAGATTAGTAAGAACTAGTAATTTGAACATCTTTGAATTTTTTAGCAAAACATTTGAAAATGTTGATTCATCAAAAACTTTCTTGTGGTGATGAAATTTTCCTCGAGAGTGTGTTCAGTGCTCCAGACCAGGTGGAATTGAGACAACCAGTCATAGCATTCTGTCGTCCCAGACCAGGGCCTGGAGAACACAGATGCTCCTGAGCTGGCTCCTCCACTGGCTGATTTAGAATACAGACAGTAAATCTGAGTCTTTTTAAGGCTGAGTTATCTCAGACCTACAGCACCCTTTTTTTGTTGGGGATCCATGGTTTTCTTTGCAAAACATAACTTGCTTGGAGACTGCTTTACCTGTGCTAACCTTTTTGATTGCCGCGTCATATGCATATCTGAACACCTTGTCACACATTCCCATCACATCAGTGATTTATTTTATAAGAAAGGGGGGATTTAATGCTAGCAGTCTTTTAAGATTTCATCTATCAGCTTCTTGATACTTAACTAAGGAACATTTTTCATATGGCTTCAGTTTGTAAGCAGCTTTTCAATCAGCTGAGGATTTGTCTATTAATATCACATTGTCTAAACTACTTAGAACAGTTGATGTAGTAGATGTAGTATCAAATGCTTTTTTCAAGTTCAAATGCTGACTACATCTGCTGCATTATGTTTAGCAGTTTAGCAGTTTGTATTTTTAATTCCTAAAAAAAGTCAATCAAATTTTAGTGTGACTTCTTTAAAATATTTTATAACCTATCTTTAATTATTTCAACTCCATTCTGATTAATTCTTGTACTTGAATTGATTTTTCTGCTTAATTCTTTTAGTAGATCATTTAATTTCACATGATTTTCAGAGAATAATTTCAATATTTTACTTTGTTACTCTTTGTCTTGAAGTTTATGATACTGTTTTTAGTCAACTTCTTTTTGGCTCAGGGAAAATGATACAGCTGGATTTAGTTGGTTTTATTCATACTAAGCTGTACCTTTATCATGGTGCAACCTTGCTAACTGAAACACATTTTAGTAATGAAAATGTCTAGAACTTCAGACAGTGCTTTTGACCAGCAATTACATTTCATGAGATGAGACAGGCATCTGAGTATAGAATTTGAGAAGTGGTGTCTCGGACATAGGTTTTCATAGAAAATTTTACTACAACTAGTTTGTTTCTCCTAGATTTCCCGTTGAAAATTTTTTCCCATTGACCACATCCCAATTCCTCAACCTCTATATATCTAAATAATACAACATCAAGTCCTTTAGAACAGGTAGAAAAGTTTCTGGTAAAAATAATTCTTGAAGTCAAAAAGGTCTTATATTAAGAAGTTGAGATCCTTTCTTGATTTTTTTAATGAGGTCTACTTTCATTCTCTGTGCTGATTAGATGTTTCAGCGTTCTTCATTTTCATATTCTACTTTAGTAAAATTACTACAGGTTTTCCCCATCTCATTAAGAAAAAAAAAAGAAAAAAGTGTCAAGCACAAATCATTTTACAGAAGGACATTCAGACCTTGCTTTTGTTTTTGCAGCAGAAGTAATCTGTCTGAAATATAATAAATCACTTCTTTCACCT
>NW_008236445.1:156698-225864 GCF_000691975.1 Corvus brachyrhynchos | reverse complement strand
CTTGCTCCAACAGGAAGGAAAAGGTGCTAGCAGGCTCACAGAGACCAGCTGGGTATGTAGAGGTTATTATATTCCTGAGACAGTTTATTCTTCACAAGACTGACTTATTGCTTTCCACTTCTCCATGTACAAGACTTCCTGTGGCTGCAGAAATGCACCCCTGTCATAATATAAAGGATCATATCACCCAGCTCTACCTCTTTCCTAGTCTCTAAGTGTTTTCCTCCTAAGGAATAATCCATTTTAAAAATTTAATTCAAGAGACTTTGCAATTACAATTTCAGCCTTTACAGCATTTAGGAGCAGTAAATGACTGTGTATTCTTCTGCAGATCGTTTGGATTCTTGTTTTTGCAGTCTGAAAGTCTTTGTCATTGATACCCATGCTTAAGTGTATGTCAGAACACCACTATAAAGCAACCTTCTCTCAGGCAATTTCCCCAGATGACCAGCTAACGTGTTAAAGCTAAACATTCAAGGTGCTCAGGGATGAGAAACTGGGCTGAATTTTCAAACCCTGTTGCATGGACATAGTAAAACTGGGAAAGCAGTTTCATATTTTGTGAAAACTGAATTAAACTGACTTTACAAATATTTTAATTTTACCTGGGTGCAAGAAGAGAGATTTTGCCATGTCTAATTCAGGAGCTAAATAAAAATTAAAAGACTTTGGTAAAGCTTTCCTGTTTAAATTTTACAGTGCCACCCCTTTCCTTAACTTGCATGTCTTTGCTATGCTGAGTCAGTCTTTTTTTCCTGTCGACAATGAAAGGTTGACAATCTTCCTGAATAGTGCCAAGTCCTGTGTTGCCTATTCTGTGTTGCCAGTAACAGAGACAAAAGTAAATCGAGTCCAAAATTGCTGACATACCCCCTGCAAACCAGTGTTATGCAGAATTTAGGGTGAAAGCCTAATGTGCTAACATCCAGCTGTGATCTGATCAAAGCACTGCTCATTTTAAAGATAGCTTGTGTTTCTAAGAACACTCAGGAACCTTGTGAGTAATAGGAGAACCTAAAAATAAGACATTAAAAATATATGCATGGACTTTCTTTTGTGTTTTGAGGTATATTGTTAGTAACGAACCTCTCAAGACTTATATCTTTAAAGGAATAAAGTACCCAAAAGAAGTATTGAAACATTTAGGATGAGAAGTTGTGTCCTTGGTACTCAAACAGTGGTAAGAGTTCAGCTCAAAACCAGGAATTTAAAATATCAATGATACTGTATTATAGTGGTATCACAAGATAAGAAAAACTACTCTGTTAAATTTCTCTGTAACTATGTTTACCGATTTCTTCTGGTGGTTTCCTTGTAGACAGAATAGATAGTGAAAAAGTGGAAACAGGCAGGCACTCAGAATGAAGTTATGCATTAATGAAGGGGTGGAATCAAAAGTTGAGATTTATACCAAAACCAAGATGGTTTTGGATTCAACATTTTGCTTTTGGCCTATTTCTCTTTCACAGATGCAGGCCTCTACTTCTTAGTGCATACTATTTTATGTAGTTTGGCATGGGAAAGTGAACATCTGTGCAATACTGTATAGACATATCAAAGTTAGGTGTGGAATTCTGTTTCCAATTCAGACACATTGAGATGTCTAAATTGAGGCATACACAGTGGATATGTTTACATTTTAGTAAGGATCTAAGCTTACATAGGGCTTATGCCGATCTTTAGAAAATCCTATCAATTAAGAGGTGTGTAACTTTTAGCCAGGAAGGTAAAGGCTCATTTGCCCATTTGCTGCTGTCCCATGCACCTTGCACCAAGGCATCCTGCCTGACCCCCAACTCCTACTCCAGGAAGTGATAGATTCCCATCTGTACTGTGTCTGGTCTCATAGTCCCATAGAGATTTTTTAGGTACCTAAGGCACTAAATGCTGATATGGGGGAAAATGAATCAAATTGTTTGAGTTAATTGAATTCTACCCAAAGAGTGCTGAGCAGTTTTACAGCCAAGAACCCCAATCTAGGTCAGGCCTGCTTTGAGTGAGGTATATGAGGTTGCATCAGATGACCTCCAGATTTCTGAGATTAGAAATAACTTCAGTTGTCCAATTACTCTGAACTGTTTGAAATCTAGTGGGCAGCAGGGATATCTTTAAGTCTATTTGCAAAATGCAGAAAGTAGAATTTTTCTGTGCCTTACTCTTCCTACCTTTTTCTCATAAAACAAAAATATACTGTTTGATTTCACAGAATCATAGACTCTTAAGGGGTTGGAATGGACATTTATTCAGGTGAAAAGTTAAAAAACTTAAGATACTAGCAGTTTTTTGCTTTCTTTGAAACCTGACTTAGGCAAATACTGAAGAAGTTGATGCAGATAATTGTATGCACAGATTGTGTTTCCAGGGACAACTTCCACTAGACCAGGTTGCTCAAAGCAGTTTTGATTTATTGAAATTACAGAGACCTCTTTAAAAAAAAAATTCAATTTAGTGCAGTCCCCTATAACACAGTGCATAGATCTAAACTCCATTCAGTCGCTGTCAGGGAGCAAGGGGTTGTCCCAGTATGCTTTGTACTGACAGAATATCATAGCAGACCTGATAGATCTGAGGAACTATAACAAGAGGAAGTCAAATGTTCCTGGAAGAATAGCAGGTGGAAAGAAAAAGAAAAGAATTTAGAAGGTAAATTATAATTTTCTCTTACCACTTCCACTCAGTGTAAGAACAGATGTGAAGCACATGGCTTACAGGATGAAGATTTTGCCAGGACAAAAAAAAAAAAAAAGAAAAAAAAAGTCAGGAAAGAAGAATAAAAACATAACTAACTGGAAAAATATGAATAAATTATTGTGATTGTGTTGGATTGGAGACTTGGTCTGTGATTCTTGCCAATGTCTAGGCTAGACCTAGCTAAAGGAGGCCATAGTTTGAAAAAAATAATCATAATACCATGTTTTTATGGGACAATGAAATCTTCCAGAAATCAACTGAATAGTCACTTTGTTTTGTGCTTGAAATAAAACACCTCAATTTTTACAGGTGTCATTTGCCCCGTGAATGCCTCTAAACAATCTGGACTCTGCCCATCAGGATCTTTGATAATGAGAATTTTTTTTGTAAAACAATCAGCACATTAACTCCTGCACAACCCAAACCCTCTTTTAACATGTGGATATCATCATCTCAGTTGCCATTCTTCAGAGATTCCCTAGGGGCTGGACTTCCAGGAACAGCATTGCACAGCAGAAGCATTTTTTCTGGAGTGAAACAATTGTCAAATTTGATTTCAAGCTAGGTGAAATGTTGGTTGACACTGTGATGCTGTTCCTGCAAATTTCATACTGCCTTCAGTAATGTTATAAAAAGTACTTTGGCAGGTAACACCACTAGTTCACTAGCCAAGATATATTGCATCTAGAAGAACATCTCCCTCTTCAGCAAAAATATGATCACAATAATTTTGTGGTGGATTTATTCTTCCACGTGTTTTTTTCATCTTCATTAAAAAAAAAAAAAGGAAAAAAGAAGAAAAAAAAGAAAGTTGAAAACAGACTGACTAAAAATGTAAAAAATATTTTTGTCTTCTGTGTTTACTTGTTACATTATATTTTAGATTATTTCCTTGTTCATATGAAAACCACATGAAACCTTTTATTGTAGGATGTTTACCATCCATAATTATTTATGGTAAAGGGGAAAATAACACATTTTACAAAGCCATTCAGTTAAGGCTTCATACCTCTCTTGCATTAAGAATATATTCTTCATTCTGGAATTTCTGGAATCCTTCCCTACTTCTCATCTCTGCAGGAAGGACAAGCTGGTTGAAGTCCATACCATATCTACGAGCTATTCATGCTGAAAAATCCTGTATTGCCTCTAATACACCTGACAGTGAAGAAAGCAGGAGAAAACTCTCATCTTTTTGTAATATCAATTTAACTACGTGAAACTGGTTGCAGCTGCATGAAACTGTCTTTATGTGACTCTGATAGTAACGACCGTAGTAAAGACATCGGAAGGTTTTTTAAGCACTGGTACTTACGAGGTCATGAAAGCATCTGAAAAGGAAATCGAACAAAGCATATGAATAATAGGAAGTAAACTGCTTCATTTCACAGAAGAAGCTTAAAAATAAGCTAGTTTTCATTTACAGAATGAGAAAGAAAATCAATTGTACTTCCTAGGAATATTCTCTTGTTGCCCCAAACTTTTGTAGGCAGAAGCAGAGTATTGTGTTTTGACAGCAAAGTAGTAATTGTTTTGCAGCAGGCTTTCAGAGCAAATTTTATCCTACAGTTTGCCAAATATAATTTTAATTGCTTTCAGCAGAACCCCCCAAAAATACAAAGAACTCTTGCAATCCACAGTGATCAAGGGACAATACTCACATGATGTAAATCAGAGCAGAAAAAGGCCTATGCAGGTAGATGTGTTTCCATCTGATAATGAATCACGTTGTCTAGAAGCTGTGTCTGAACCATGCTGTGGGTAAGAACCCACCCAACCAAAGATATGGACTATATGACTTTTATGTTTTTTATAATTTTCTTTTCCTTAGTTCCAGGAAGGACCTCAAAAGGAAGGTTACATAGAAAGGAACATAAAACATATAAAAGTTTGGGTGTTGCTTCTAGGAATCTCCAATGCTGAGTTAAAAAATGATCTATCAAAGAAAAACAAAGAGCCAGGAACATCAGTGTGGGATTTGGGACAACCAGCCTGCTGAGGGACAAAGTCTAAGCTAAACAGCAGGAAACACTAAGGAAAAACGTGTTTGAACCAAATTTTCACCTAGACTCAGGTGCTTTTTACCAAACAGTAGAAATCAGGATTCACGGTGTAAATTATCTGCTTGTTCGTGCAACAGTTAAACACTATAGTTAGTAATTATAATTACTATAATGGATGTTCAGGTAATGTAATGAGAATACTGTAAATATTGATTTTTTTGTTTTTCTTTTCAGGGAAACAAATCTTTCACACTTCCACAATTAAGTTTAGAAATATCTGACACCCAGAGACCACATAATTGCACTGTTTGTCTCAAAGATTTTTTCCTTTCTTACTATCCAAAATGGTTTTTTCCTCATAGCCTTAGAATCTTGGTTTCAAATCCCATCTTCCACAAATATTTTTTAGTATCTTGAATAAGAAAATAAACAACAAAGAGACAAGGAATGTACTTTTTACTTTCTTTTATTACAGAAATATGCAGCAATAAGAGACCTAGTCAGTACTTGCACAGAAAGACAAAATCAGAATTTTTAGCAATCTTTGAGAAAAGAAATCTCCAAAGAAAAAGTGAATAATAAAGAGCAAAGAATAAAAAGTATATAAGTATTTAAGTCAATAAACAATTGTTCACAGACATTTCTAAAATTTTTTATTCTCAAGCCTAGAAGAGAGATTTCATTTGAGTTTTTAAATATCAGGATCAAATTATGATGGACAACCGACAAAGGTGTATTTCTTCATTTTACAATGTTCTTTTAAAATTGAGCTCCATTCTGTCAGAGTTAAAGCAGTTATGATGCTAATGATAGTTTCAAATCAATAAAATGCTAAAGGAAATGGTCAGATTAGCAGCACAAAATATTCCATAGTGGTTCAGTATAGAAACCCAGTGCAAAGAATAATTTTGTCTCTATTTGAAGGATCAAGAACTCCCTCTTAATTCTCATTTTGTCACTTATAAAAGTTTCCAGTTTTTCTCATTTAGAAGGTGTGCCTGACCTGCTGATACCAAAGACCTTATAAATGTTACTAAATTTGCAGTTATATCCTAAACCAGGAATTATCTCTGGTTTTTGTTCATGTTAATCTGCACGGACCAGTTAACCTTGGTGAAGCATATCAAACTTTTCCACGCTAAGGATCTGGCCTTATTTAGCAGGACTATATAATAAAATTTTTGTACAACTTTCACCCAGACTCATAAAAGCTGGAAATGTCTTGCATAGAAAAACAAAAGCTTTGCTGTCCTGTGGAAATTATTATGAAGCAAAAAACACAAGACGTGGTTTAAAGTAACCTCTGAGTTCATGGCCTCGTATGGTTGGTTGACTTACAAGGATCAAAGGTAGGAAATAAGAAATAATTTCCATTAGAGGAGAACACTCTACTTGTCTGTAACATAGGGTCAAATGAGGCCTTGATTTTTATCCTGACAGCAATGAAACAAGAGAATAATTGTTTTTATGATAAAGAACATCACTGTGGAGGATGAATAGAATCTGAAATTTATTTCATTGTCCTTTGCCAATAATACATCCGTTAACTATGGGAAGCACATTTCTATGCTGCAGAGATTAAAAACATTCTAACCAAAAGCAGCTGCCAACCAGTTGCAAATCACATCTTTCATAACTATACTAATTCCGCTTGAAATCCTGGTGACTTATTTCTGAAGTATTTGACTTTAAAATAAATGTCCATTTTATTCAACAAAACAGAAATATATTATGTTGTTGCAAAACTGACAAGCATACTGAAACACTTGCGACATCTCCAGATTGTAATAGGACATTGTGTCGCCACATTGAGTTCTCATGACCACATCAAATCTGCCTTCTGTGGTATGGCTCAACTTTCTTCATCATGATGAGTTGAATGCAAAGCCTATTTTCTCTTCAAAGAGTTTGATGTCTTGGGGCTATGGTTTTAGGAAGAGAGCTATGACACAAAGAAACTGTCTAGAAAAGAGATATGCTATGGAGTAAAAGGTGGTTATCCCAAAGTTTAAGATGAGTTCCCACAGGAACAAAGGGCTACTGTACTTCTTGCTACAGTCTATGAACTGTCTTTTCCAATTTAAGCACCTATCGTTCAGGGTATACCACAAAATGAGATAGAAAAAAGGAGAAATTTTATTACTTTGGTAATGCAGGAAGTACAAGAACCCATAAAAAATCATTTAATGACTCCTGCAAAAATGACTGACTTTCAGATGACACATGGAATTGGAGCAGCAAAAAAATAATCAGGCTTATTTGAAAAAGATGTGTCTTGAGATTTCCAAACCATTTAAGATTGGCCTAACTCCACAGCCATGAAAGTTGATTGAATACCCTCTTAGATTGTAACTTCACTGGCATCATCTAGAATATTTTTAACAGAGGTCATTAACAACAGATTCATATTTCAAAAATAGTCTGCCATTTTGTAATCTTTAGTAGTTTTGAAAAGAAGAAGTCAAATGATTTTGGCATTCTCAGCAATAAATGGAATGAGACAGTGTGGTCAAATTTTCAGAGCATTATGAGCTTGTTCATATTTTCTTCCAGTAAAATCAGATATGTTTTTTCAAAAATCTTAAGAAATTAAGGGAAGAAAAAGTAAAAATTAAGAATCATTACCCCTTTCCACTTCTATTCTGTAAAGTATATTTTAAAGGGGGATTTGCCTCTCAGTAGTAATATTTTTTTTTAATTAATTCTATAGATGAAGAAAGCAATTGGAAATACACCGTCAACTCTTTTCATCTCTTACCCTGAAAGCATATGCTGTGACTTATATAAAAACATAACGCATCATGCAAAAATTCTGTCATCAACTTTGTTTCTTTAATTTAACTTTCAGTCTCCTCAAAGTGGTATAAAACAATCACACCTGAAACAGTAACTCCACTTAAAGAAAAATAAGAGAATTCATTGCATTTATTTTCAGAAACCTCCTTGGATTTGGCATAGCAAACTCTGAATTGGAGTCTGTAAGTCTGGCTGGATTCAAGCTGAGTTCTTTCTGATCCATATTGTCCAGGGAATTTTGTAGCACCTGAGTTGTTGGAAAGACACAGAATTCAAGTTCATCAGTATTTTGGAAAATGGATAGCTAACTTTACATTCATTGAGATACATTATATTTTAGAAGGCATGTCTCACTCTTCATGTAATCGTAGCATGATTTGGGTTGGAAGGAATCTTTAAAGACCGTCTAGACCAATCCAGTTGCTAAGGACAGGGATACCTTTCACTCGATCAGGCTGCTTAAAGCCCCATTCAACCCAGTCTTAAATTCTTCCAGTGGTTGTGCATCCACAACTTATTTTGGCAAGTTGTTCCTACCACTTATTGCCCTCATCATAAAATATTTCCTCATTATGTCCAATATAAACCTACCTTCTTTCAGCGAGAAGCACTGCTCCTTGTTCTGTCACTACTGGTAAAGTCTATCTCCATCTACAGAAATCAGTACCAGCATGGGTATGGTGGCCTGTGCGTTTCTACTTCTCTGGCATGTAATAAAACTTATTCCTTTTACTGCCAGATCATGCCTGGATATTTCTTCTTTCCTACCTCCTTATCTAGTCTTCTGTTGAAATATGCAATTTTTTCTATATGATTTCTGTGACTAGTTTTTCTGCTTCCTGTGTTCCACTTGAATGCTTCATTTCTAATTTTTTTAAAAAATATTTTTGGTTCTTTTCTTTTGAAAAAAGGTACAAGCCACTGTATATCTGACTTATTCTCCCTTATCCTTAACCCAGTCTTGATTAGAACATTAAGTGGGACATAGTCCAAAAATATGCATCTGGTATATTTTTTAATTTTGGCTCAGCTATCTGACCAGAAGTTGAAGAATGGAAGGATTGAAGCCATCTGGCAGAAGCAGTGCGAGGAGATACTGCTGTTTAATTTTTTAATGACTCCCTCTCAGCTTTGCAAACCACTTCATTTAAGTTACTCTTGCAGCTGTGGCTAGATCTTTGGCTTCTTATCTCCTTACACCACAGAAAAGGAAGTACAAAGTCATTAATTATGAAATAACACTATTATTGATTTTTTATATTTATAGCCTCTTTTCATATCTGGTTACATCAAATTGTATGCAGGGAATGAGAGCATTCTCTTGTATATGACTATTTTATTGAATATAGTTTTCATCTTAATGAAATCTAAAATATAGACCAGAATCAGTTGAATATTAACTAATTATTTAAAGAGGATTATCTTTAAAATGAATAATTAAAATGTTTGTTACTTCTGTATACCAGGAACAGAGAAATGTCATTACTAAAATTTACTTCTGCATTAACTTGACTGTGTTCATTTAATGAATGATTTCAACAAGCAGTAGAACAAGTAGAATAAATAGAGTGATATTCAGCTGCTATGTCGAAGAAATGACGCTCAGTTTTGCTTTTACTTAAACCTCTAAAATATTGCAGTCAACAGAGTTCCACTGACTTAGTGTTAATCTAAACTAATAACACCTCCCAGAGTCTACTCTGTTCGTGGAGGATCAGCTAAAGAAATATTCTATCTAACCTAAATCTAACTGTTCCCACTGAAATTAATTGTGGTATTGGAAGAGTGTGGGTACGATTAATTTCAATGGATTACCGCTAGAAAATATGTTGACTTTTCTAAATGTAAGCTTGTTGTCTCATTTGAGACACAGCACAGATGTTATCAAGATATCCACACTTGGCCAACAAAAATATGGGAAAGAGAAATATCTCTGCCCTTCCAGAAGAGCAGATGGTAGCTCAACAGTGTATCCAAAAGTGGATAACGACACTAGATACTTATGCCTGAAGTAGCCCAAATTAATATCCCTGTCCCAGTGAAGGCAGGCTCATCTTCACTGAACGGTTCATCTGAGACAAAGATGATCCTGCCTCCCTTCACTGATGCTGGTGGAACCAGAAGGAGTACCTTGGCCAAGATGGACAGCTCTGAAAGACCTGAAGCTAATCAAGATCATTCTTCCTTTAATTGACTTCACATCATTTAGTGGTAATAGGCATAAATAAATGCTACCAAGATAAAATGGTACATTTAGCCCTTTTTTTTCCCACTTAGAAACAGGTTTTGGTCCAAGGTATGACTAAAATTAATGATGTCCCTATATTAATATAGAAAAAAGTGAGCAGGCTCTTGTATTAAGAGTAGGAGAGAAATAGAAATATGGTTGGTGATGAAAAAAAGAGATGAAAAAAATCTCTTTTGTTGTCTTTAATGTACTGTGAAAAAGCAGTGGCACATATCTTTCATCATTCATATTGAGGCCAATGATGCCTTTGCTGTCTATTTTATGGAGAGAATGATCTAATCTTGATTTTTTTGCACAAAATATAAATATTAGTTAGTCATTTAAAGCTATGCAGCATATACCTAGAAAATTTCCATGGAAGTAGAAAGAAACTTTTATAACTTAAGGCACAGATAGTTCTTGCAGGTCATCTGGCAAAACACCTGAACTTAGAAAAAGAAGCAGGAAAGACAAAGACACCAAAAAAAAGAGAGACAGAAAGAAAAAGGGAAGCCTGTTTTTAATCTCCATGCCTGTCATTTATTTCTTTCACACAAAAAGTATGGGACACAGGTGGCTGAATGTCAAAGATCGTACCCTGTCTGCATGCTTCATAAGGCATGGGACAAATATATGAAGCAGGCTGGGCGAACAGAAAAATCACAAGAAATTGGTGCATTTTTAGTGACCCAGGTCAAAGGTTGCACTGCTTTTGGTGTTTTACAAATGTTTGACAGATTAAATGCCCACCTCCCATGGTTAGCAAATAAGCCATGCAAGTAAGAGTACTCATAAGAAATAAAACTCCATTCAGTGTCCTTATTGTGAGGGTTCAGGGTCAACTAGCCTATGTAGCACGTGTATGCTCTCAGTACAACATGCACACTCCTGAATTATGTTGGATTTTGGAAAACACACATTAAAATAATTTGGTCATGGTAAATTAACACCCTGGTTAAGGATTAAAAAGGGATCTCAAAATGGATTAATTAAATCTCAAAAAGTATTAGAAGTAGGCACATAGGATACTTAGATACCATTATCAAAAAAGATGATAATTGTATCATTTCCTATATACATATTTGGCTCCTGGATAACTTTCTTGAGTAAAAGTCTATTTAGTGCCATTTCTGCTTTGCATTGCAATGGAAATAAGTAAGAATAGTATGGAGACTGAAAGCCCATGAAGTTTCAACACGTCATAGTCCACAGATCTATAACAATATTTTTCAATTTCTTGTCAAGGCAGCATTGTATTGATCCTTGTTCCCAGTAGTCATCAGTCTGACATGTAAGGTAAAATGTTGTGATTGTTTGAAATAACATATTTTCAAATAGTGGCAACCCATGAAGTTCTTGGTAGGCCCATGAGAGTATTGTAAGTGCACTTGAGGATCAATGAACTGTATATAAACTGTTTGTACAAATATTGATCCTTATGTGCATCTGTTCTGTGTCAAAGTATCATTTCAGAAGAGATTGTCTTAGTGATGTTACAGTGACTCTGAGATTTTGTGGTTTTCTATGTCAGGTCTTTCTTCTTTTTGGCAATTTCTCAAGGTAGAAAGTATCTGTTTTGCTTCATGATTTTTTTCTGTATAAATGGCTATTAGAATTATCTTGTCCAAGAATCCACACTGTTTTACATCTTCTGAATCTATGGTCCTTACTTTAAAAGTGCTTCTCAAAGTAAGTTTTTCATTTGTTCTCTGTCCCTGAAGATTTCCTTAGGTAACTCAGGAGGGGATCAGGATTGGACAGGATTATATGCTAGCACAGAAAAAGTGTGATTTGAGGCCAGATTTGATTATGTCTATGGAATACTTTCATTCTATTACTGAAGATTTTGTTTTATTTTCCAAAAAAAAGCAAGGTTTACAAGGTCATACTTACTCTCTTTATTTTTTATTCTCTCAATCTGTCTCATTCTCTTCTTACTTCCTTAAACCAAGCAAATTGTAACAGATTTCAGTCAAATTGTACATAACGGAGTGGTCTCTCAGACGAAGATGTTTCTTTAAGTAACACAGAGCTAAAGTGATGATTAGACATGTTGATGACTGTGGGTTGTTGCTTTCTGCAGCTAAGTCTCCCTGTCACTGAATACCAAAGAAGCCACATGGGAGCAAATTTCCCCATAAAGTTTCAATCAAAGCTTGCAGTCAACCATAAGAAGCGAAACCATAGAAAATCAGCCTTCACGAGTTCTGGTGCTCAAAGAACTTCTTGTGCCACTAAAAATGATTGAGGTTTTTTTCTTTGCAATAGAGGTGTCCTTATCAGGGCTTACTTAATTTGACTGAATTGCACTGAAAGATATCTCAACCGGTTTTTCAACTTTCTCTGAATTACTTAATGCATTTCTGCAGCATTTTGCTCCTAAGAAACATGTTTTTTGGATTCATGTTTTGAGTATTGAAAATTCTGAAAACTTTCTAAGCGGAAGTTGCAACAAAGGAGAAATGTGAATGCGTCCTCTCTATAACTTCAATATGTTCTCCATGTCAGATGAATCCCATGCTTATGTCTATGCTACATGGAAAATTGTAAATGAAATAAGTTTAACCTCATAAATATACTCCAGATATTATTTCAAGATCATGTCACTTTTTACAGCTGTCACTGACAACTTTTTCAAGAAGGATCTTCAGAAAGAGCAATGGCTTGTGAAGCAGCAAGTTTCAAAATCAGGTAACCTTAGGTAACTGGCTACTGAGAAAAGAAGAATAAGGTTTACTATAGTAAGAAGACTGGATAACTGCTATTATTTTTTCTCCATACCCTACCTGTTGGTTGAAATACACAGAAGTAATTTTATATTTTTTTTAGCTACAGACTTTATGAAAGAGAAAATGCATATTCATACCACTCAGAACAGGGGGTTGGGCACATCTTCCTGAATTTTTGTGTTTGTGTATATGTTTGATGCATATGTGATGTGTACATATATATATATATGCCTTTTATGTGCATAAACTACGTGAAATTTCAGAATAATTAAACAGATAACAAAGAAACTGAAGGCTATTTACCTTACTGAAGTCTCCTTTTTAGGGCATACATTGTGGCTTTATTTGGAAAAAACTATGTGTTCTGTTCCTTCCCCTAATTTTGCATGTGCATGCATGGGAGGGTTGAGATTTCTGTACTGGGCAGATGAATAGGTTGTACTACATTTGAATGTAAATCTTTTGGCAAAAGGAGTGCAGAACTGCAGCATTTCCTCTTGTTGTCAGATATATTTGCTGCTTCTTTTCAGGGACTGACATGGAATGACTGACTCACTGAGACTCTGGGCCTCAAGTCCAGGTGTGAAAAAAGTAAGATTTCACAGGTGCCTCTCCCTGTTTCCACATTTTTTATGCTATGCATAGGCCACATACAGCCCCTCAGAAGGCAGCAGCCACACACCAGACCCACTCTTAGAGAGCTGCTCCTAACAGCCATTCTGCTTGGCTTAGCTAAGCATCCTCCTGCCTAAGTGAACTGTGAAATCACCTTTACACTTGACAGCAGAATAACAGCTTTTAACAAGCTGGAAATTCTGGATAATCACATGCAACATCTAGGCTGACCAGCAGTTCCATGGCTTTGACTGTTGTAAAGCCCTGTTGTCCTCATCGCTCATGGTGCAGACGTGGTCAGAACATGGTACATCTGCCTCTCGGCATGCTTCCTTGGATCTTCTTTTTATTGAAAGGGGTAAGAGAAGCTGTTATATGTACCTTGAATCCTCTCCGGTATAAAGTTGGGATTCATGGGATGCTACAGTGGCCATTTGAACTCAAAAGTTTGGAAGTGCTCTGGTTCATGTTTTAGCCCAGCCTTTCTATCCCTCCCTCCTTCCAGGTTCACTTTTCCCAAGTAGCTGATCTGCTGCCTGGCTTACGTACATTTCCCAGGTAGCAGGATCTCCTGCCAGTCCTGGAGACAGAATATCAACCTGAATGGGCCATGGATCTAAACCTATGAGATATTTTTATATTCTTCTGCTAAAAACTTGTGGAAACTGCTGTAGCTGGGTGAGTTAGATATGTATTCTATGTAATAGAATTTTAAGACAACATTGTGTGAAGGGTTTGAAAGATACTTTTGAGGCAAATCTTCTGCTAGATGACTGTTTCACCCCTCAATCAAAAGTAGCTTCCGAAAATTATATTACAAATGAAAACACTCCCCCACCCAGTTTAATTCTTGATACATCTCTAGCTCCAGAATTCCTCTCTCTTGTTGCTCTTTTTATCTTTGATTTGAAACAATATAGCAAATTCAAATACACTAAGATTCAAAGCAATTTAAATCCAAAGGTCTGGAAGTCCATATTGCAAGACAGAAAAGTTTCATGCCAGGCTGAAAAAGAGAAATCCAAGGGGACAAGACCACTCCCATATTTTAAAGGCTGTGGCCTCTCCTGGATACAGAACTGCAAAAAGGAATGCAAAAGAGGGCAATTGCAAATCTGTGACATTCTCCAAACATAGAACGAGTGATATGTCTTAAGATAAAATAGCTGTGTGAAAGGTTATGCTAGAATGCAATGCCCTCACCTTTGAAAGTATACATGTAAGAGAAAAAGATTTTCAAATGTGTCCTTTTTAAGGAGTCTCTCATTTTCAGAAGCAGTATATGGAGCTCACATTGATGCCATGAAGATTTTTGCCTTTTCTTTTATACCCCTGTTATACCTTTTTACAGCTTCTGTACTCCTAGTGCTTTTTGCCTACATTATTAGACTTGTTTGTTAAGCTAAGAGACTAAACATTTTAGAGGCTTCGTAGCCAGGGATCAGTGTGCCCCAGACCCCAAGGTCCTCTCCAGAACACATTCTGTAAACCAAGATAGAACCATCCAGGGGAAGGTTCCTTGGGGAGGGGGGGCTCACTTGAACCTCTCATTGGGGAATCTTTGATAGATATGCTAATTAGAAAAGCCTATAATGTTATACCCAATGTTGGGGGGACACGGAAACACACGGGAGGAGAGAGACACAGAGACACAGGGAAGGACTCGGTGGGGTACATCTTGATGCATATGACCTGGACGTGTACACCTAAGGATCCTTAAGAATAAATACCAAGGTAAAATCCCTTTTCCCCTTCTAACCGTGTATGCCTCTTGATTTTAAGACCAGGAAAAGGCATCAACATAGAAAGAAGTATTGCCAATATAAACACATCTTTTCTCTTATATAAAAGCCAAATAGAAAATTATTCACATAAAACCCAAATAAATCAATAGTGTTTTATTTACTACTGAGTTTGAGGGGTTTCTTCTGAAATTTTTATATGTACATATACTTGTGTGTTTGAACATATATGCATATACATATCTATTTGTGCATATCTGAAAGGAGGGATGATATATTATTTGATTAATATTTGAGTGATAGTGAAACAAAGTTATCCCACCATGGCTTGAGAATTGTGCATTTCAGTGAACTGGTGATAAATTACAAATTTTTCTTTCTATAAACACACATACACATACTTGTCAGGTTAAAACAAAAAAGGTTGACTGAAAGTCAGCAGGTCAAACCTTCTCCCAAGAGCTGGACCTACTTAGACTGGGTTGTTCTGGACCACGTACAATCAAGTTCTAAGTACCTCCAGTGACAGATATTTCAAAATTTCTTCAGACAACTTGTTTGAAAACTCTTTCTGTGAATTAAAAAATTCCTTACATTTAATTAAAATTTCTGTTGTTCCAGCCTGTGTTGTTTTCTTCCTCTTCTGTTGATGTGAGCTTCTGAGAAGAATCTGTCTCCATCTTCTTTCCATACCCTCACGTGGTAGTTGCAGACAGACAAGGTCTCTCGTGACCTTGGTCTTCTCCAGGCTGAACAGGCCCCGTTCTCTCTGTCCTTCTACAACCCATTCCTGACTACCTAGCTGTCCCACTCCACTCTAGTATGTCCAGGTCTTTCCTAAAACTGGGATGCCAGCTAGACACAGTACTGAAACTCCCTCTGCAGCAGGGCACTCTGATAGCTTGTGTTCAACTGCTTGTTCACCAGGACTACTAAGTGGTTTTATTCGAAACTGCTTTCTAGCTGTTCTGCCTCTCCAGACTGAGGATCCTGCATTTTCTTTTATTAAATTTTATGAGGCTCCTGTTAGATTGTTTCTGCAACCTGTTCAATTCTTTCTGAAAAAAAGGCCCTGAACTCCAACATATCAGGTTCTTCTCCTGCAATGTGATATCTGTGAATATTCTCTTAAAAATCAGTGAAATAATTTTGGTTTAGTTCAACACACTAATGGTTCCGTCATCTTTTTAATGACTATGTAGTTCTACTCTGTTCTAGGTAATCAGGGGCTGCAAATACAAATTCAACACTTTTCCATGGTGGATGTCAGTTTGTGGTAACAGTGGAAGAAGCAATAGTGCTACTGATTAATAAATGAATCAAAAAATAGTGGCTGTTTATAATATAAAAAAGAAAAATTCCAATCTCAAGTACCTAGAAGAAGAGGAAGTTCTCATACGCTCATGAACTCAAGCAGTAAAATGCAGGATGTGAAAAACCTAGATTCAGATCACCCCTCTGCATGAGTTGTTTCGATAAATGCTTGCCCTTAAACTAACATAAAAGGCCTCTTGCAGTGTCTCCTATTGACACGGTTCCATTGCATATACTCAGTTAAATATTTACCGGAGAGAGGTGGTCATGTGTTTTCATCTCCTGAGCAAGTGTCCTGCCTAGAGGACTGGAGAGCTAATCTTGTTTTCCATCTCAATCACATTTTGAGCATTTTATCTGAAGTGGAGCAATGTCAACAGGAAAGGTTGAAATAAGTGTCCTAAGAATGTCTTGTAGTCTTACAGTTCACACCTTTGTCTAATTCAGAATGGGGACTGAAACAGCATAAATAACCTTTCAGGTAAATTGCCTAATCATCAAGTACTTTCAAATGTCTCCCTCAATCTCTCTGCCTGGAGTAACTTTTTATAAATTGCTTAAATACAGATTGAGATTACATATAATAGAATGACTCTCTTACCTGACAGTTGGGATATTTTCAAGCTGAGAGATTGCTATTCAAACCTCATTGGCCAAAGGAAGAACTGAGGTGATGAATAAGATATTTCATAGTGTTCATTTTATCACAGTTAAGAAAAAAATAAATATATTAAAGCTCATTTATTTCAGAAAAATAAATTATCATGTGTAAACCATGTGCTCCCTGAAAAAAAACAGGTTTTGTCATATATTTACTGTCAGAACATAAACCTGTCACATAAATGTTTTTCCACAGGTGTAAGTGCCTCATACCCAATTACTTCACATCATGAAGTTAGATTTACTCTGCCTCACGCAAGAAGCTAGAACTGTATTTCTTGACCAGAAATATTTTCAGTTTCAGTCTTAAACTGGCACCTTAGAATTTTTTCTGGGTCAATGCAAATTGAATGATTACAGGAGATTATGATAGGGAAACAAATCTCCAAAAGAAACTTTGTGGATGTTGTGTACTCTATCATTTTTGAAAAAGGCCTTGGAGTTTTCCGTGCCTCTCGTGTTATTAGCAGTACCAGATTAGTGGTTTTGTCTGCAAGCCAGGCTATAAATCATCATCAGTGTTAGGCATGATATTCACTATTAATGCCTTGTTTTCCCTACTGAAATATCTTTTTGTGCTTATTTTCTCTTGATCCTTGGCATTCTGCTGACCATCAATCAAAAGAACAAGCTGGACATTCCTCTCTGTCTTGCCTCAGTGAACCCCTGATTTTCTTGAACATTAACCACTCTCTGGAATGTACATTTACTGTCGGCATCTTTAGGCCCCCATATTCCCCTCCCCTGGCTACAGTCCCTTCCTGGCACCAAGTTGCAAAGCAATGTTTCCCATATACTGAATGAAGAGCATGTCATAGGGTGTTTGACATGGTCTGGGAGCCCACAGAAAACCACTGATGCACAAACCACTTTTATTCCACAAGACTGTGGGAGCCCAGAGGAATAAGCAGCCTTTCTGCTAGGGTGAGCACACCTCACACACACAAACCCAATATTCCTGCTTTTACTGTTTAATAGGTTTCATATTCATGCAGAAAAGGATTGTAGACTGATGTTTATCAAAAGTTCTATCTTAAGAGAATTTTTCTTGAAATGTGTGATTTCAAAAGCTTGATTTCATGCACCAGCTGTTCTCTGTCTTTACAAAAATGCAGTGTTTACTGGAGTGAGTAACAGACTTCATTCATTATTCAGGAGCACAGGAGTTTTGCCTTTTTCTTGAGCTGCTGCAAAACCCTTCAAAGGGAAGGAAAAGGAAAATGGTTCAACATAAGTTCAGTTAGATGGTTGAATAATTTGTAGTGGTGTTTCCAAAAAGGCTGCTAGTTCAAATACTTTCTTTTATAAAACATATTTGTCAATAGGCCTCTTTTCCTTATTGGACGTCTTGATTTTGGTTGGGCTGAAAGCTAATGCGTATTTTACCATTTTGCTTTGAGAAGGGAAAAATGCATACATAAACTAGATCAGTCTGCAGCTTTATCATAGTCATGTCCTTTAGCACTAAAACAAACCAACTTTGCTAAGCAAGAGGCTGTGAAAAGTTGAAGAGACTCATTTTTCTAAGCCTTCTAAGTCACTCATGATACTTCCTTGTCCATACTGTATCAATACAGTCACAGTAGTTCTGATAAAGATTTATACCTTGATACTAAATGTAGTCTGTGGCTCTTTGTATGTATATTTTATTACAGTATTGCAATCTAATGAATTGACTTTCATATATAATTAATTTGGCATGATTTAGCTAACAGCAATAAATGCTCCAGTACTAGAAAAGTCGTGGCACTTCTTGCTCAGAAAGATCTAGCTATCCAATGAAGTGCAACTTAGCTAAAACATAGTTGAATTATGTAAAAAAACAAAAACAAAAACCCCAAACCAACAAACCCCTGAAATTAATTAGAATTAAGGACTGAAATAACTTTTGTTAGACAAATGGCAATAGTAGAGAGGGAAGCTGGACAATGAACCAGATGAGTTACCACTACCAGTCCTGAAGTTTATCACCTACCATTTGACAACCAGACATAGTGGTACCTTCTAGATGCTTTGTTCCACTCTGGAAATGCAAAATAGCCATAAAGCTGGCTTAGCTAACCTGTAAAGCTAAGTTTATGACTATGTAGCCTTGGCAGAATTATAAGTAGCAGCTGTCATGTAGCTATGAGATTGATCTGTGCCTCCTAGGCCTTTATCTCTCACATTTTGTGATTTTTGGAAAGAATGGAAAGGTGTGTGTAATTCTACTAGAGAAATCTGACGTACACTTGTGGCAGGAGCTAGGGACTTGAATTAGCCCATATATGAAAGTCAGAATGTGGCCTTAGTGGCTTGCAATTTAGAGTGGGATTTCTATCTTCCAAATTTAGATATCTAAGCATTGAAATCTGAGCTCATCTCCTTTGGGTTTCTTGTGTAGTGAGTGGAGAGAAATAAGCAGAGGTTGTTCTTATAACTCTAAGTCTCTATTTTAGTTCAAGCTGAATTGCCTTTTAGATTGCCTCTTACATGGAGCTTATATAAATGTATTTAGACTTAAATTTCTAATTTTTAGGTACCTGAATTTTAGATTCACTATCTTAGTGACACACACATTTACTGAACAGAAAAGCCATTAAATGGGAGGCACTAAGCTGGATGAACTGCAAGGTCCTCTTGCAAGGGCACATGTTTTGCACCACAAGATTTTTCTATTTTCTTCTCTTTTCTCCTGACTGAGGAGATTTCATCCATAGAACGGACAGTGTAATTCCTCAAGCCTTCATCTCCATCTGTATCAGTCCTACTGAGAAGACCTGCCTCTCTGTTCCTAACAGGCTTTGAGAAACAACTGAGAATCAGGAAGTTCTTCTTAGATAGATATACTTATTTAAAGGGTTGATATATTTAAAAAATATTTTTTAATATTTTTAATATTATCCTTTTCCTCCTTCATCTTATTTTTCTTTTTATGGTGACTCATAGCCTCCTGCTCTAAAATCGCTGTTTTCAGTGATAATACATTAAAAAATATCTCTCATATATTTTAAAAAGCTATATTAATAGCAGAAGATAAAAGAATGACCTAAATTCTTTTAAATTCACGGAGCTTTGTCATCATTAATAAAGAAGGTTTGTACAGATTACATTTTCTTTTAAATCCAGTTTAATTGGAGAAAGTTGACTGCTGTTAAAGGTCTTGGGGGTTTTTTGAGCCTAGGAAAGACCATAAGAATAAAATTTCCAAGAACTTCTAGGCAAACTTATTTCCATATAAACCAGATGCATATTCTTTCTTATATCACACATTCATCAACCTATTTGAATGTAGACAAAAGATTAAACCAGCCAAATTAGGTAGCATTGACTTTTGGGATTTTTTCCATTGCATGAAGTTGGTGATGAAAACCTTATGTACTCTTTTATAAAAGCCTCCATGTTTCTTTAGTTTTCTGTAAAAAAAGGTCTTGCTAAAGAGAAATAAATGGAAGGAGGGCATTGTCTGCTCTGCCCTGCACTGGTGTGGCCTCACCTAGAATACTGTGTGCACTTCCGGGTACCACAATATAAGAAAGATATTCAGCTATAAGAGAGCATCCAAAGGAGGGCAACGAAGATGGTGAAGGGCCTTGAAGAGAAGCTGAATGAAGAGCAGCTGAGGTCACTTGGTCTGTTCAGCCTGGACAAGAGGAGACTGAGGGGAGACCTCATTGCAGTCTGCAAATTCCTTTTGAGGGCAAGAGAAGGGGCAGACACTGATCTCTTCTCTGTGGTTACCGGTGACAAAGCCTGAGGGAATGGCCTGAAATTATGTCAGGGGAGGTTTAGGTTAGATATCAGCCAGAGGGTGCTTGGGAACTGGAACAGGCTCCCCAGGAAAGTCATCACAGCACCAAGCCTGAGAGAGGTCAAGAAGCTTTTGGACAATGCTCTTGGGTGTTATTCTTGAGAATGGTCCTGTGCAGGGCTGGGTGTTGGACTCAATGACCTTTGTCAGCTCCTTCCCGCCCATCATATTTTGTGAGTTTGTGTTTTGTCTGAGAGCTCTGTAGTCTATCTACACTATGAAAGATATCCACTTGGAGAATTGTCTCTGGATCCCATGCCAGAAAGGTCAGATCAGTTTGCATCCACACTGCTCAGTGACAGGCCCCTATAGTACAGACTGTGTTTTCTGGCACTGGGGCCACACAGCAAGACCCAGAGATGTAACAACAATTTTCTTTTTTTGTCTTGTTTTGTTTTCTTTTTGTTTTCTTCTTTGAAATACCTGAAATGATGCCAAGGGTCCCAAGAATAATCTTCTCTACTGAAGCAGAGCGTGTGTTTCATGTTTTAGACAATGATATGAGGGTACCTGGGGGTACTGGAGTGTGAAAGACCTGCTAAGGTCTTGGTGATTTTGGGTGACTGATAAAACACAGGTGCAAAACTCCCTTCTACTTCCCAGGTATAGTATGTGGAAAAGTCTTTTCCCAAAACAAGGGAAAAACTCTAGGTTTCATCCTGGAGGAAAAATAATTGGTTTATTCTAAGAGAGAGACCAGGAATTAAATTGTCTGTGTAATGGGGATGATTTGGGGATTAGGATCTGAAGCACAATAAAGTGGAAGGGTAAATTATTTGCCTTTGCAGGAACATCTGTTCCTCAGTCTTCACTCCAGGGAGGTAAATAAAGTTTCAGTACTGAAAGTTACAGGTCAAAAAGGAACTCCAAGCAGAAAGAGCTGTTGTTATTCCTCAGTGTTAATTTCCCTGCTTATGCTACTGACCTTAGACTATGCCTACTTGATATTTTCGCTGCATTCCTCCTTATAACTTTTTACTTTTCTTCTTTGCTTTTTACCCTGAAAACACAGATTCCAGTTGGTGAAGAACTTGTTAAAAGCAAATTTTTATCCGAAATAGTCCCATTCTGAATTCGAAGCTGAGTAAAATATGTCAGTCCGTCCTTCCTGTGGCACCAAAAATGCACAAGGCCAGGAAGTTGTATCACTTATTTCAATCCCATCAAATACCTTTGATAAAGGTGTGTATGATGTTATTTGTTACACAAACTAAATGGGCACTTCTTACATTTCCTAGGATGGTTTGGTCAACTTGTACACCAAAACCAGTCCATTTCCATATATCAATGTGGCTCCATGGGTATTCCTATGTAGGTCAACAACTGAGGATCCACCTGAGGAAGACAGAAATTTTGCCAAGGGGTAGAAGAAAAATGGACCCTTTGTGATGTAGTTATTTCATGTACACAATAATTTATTGACTTATTTTAATCCTACCAAAAAAATAAAATCATAGTAATCAAAAAAACAAACAAGTCTCAATTTTTGTCCAAGGTGATCATCATATTTTAGATGTTATATCTTAGGGGAAAAGAGATTGCTATTTTGTTTTTCTTACCCTAATCAATGAGGCAGAATAATCTCAAGAAAGCATATGCACAAAATATTTCATGAGCCAGATAACTAAACACAGTAAATTATTCTATAATTCATGAAAGATTGAGTGAGTAAAATGGCAGAAGGTTGTAAAATGGCAGAAGAATGCCAAGTTATGGAAATGAACAGATTTCCCTGCCTCTCCCAGGAAGCCGAGAACCTTTCTAACAAATAAGTCTCTTCATGTCTCTCCTGTTAACTCTGTTCTTATTTCAACTGAATAGCTTGCAAACCAACATCTGGTAACAGCCAGCCAACTATCAGACATACCTGTATTAATTCGTCTAAGCTGTTGATCATGCATGACAAGAAATAAATTTTAGGAGGTCTGGTGGAAGGTTGTTTTATACCAACATTGGAGCTCTGAATGTTCAAAATTGGAAATATTTATGTGCTTTTAAAATATTAAAAAATAATACTGACGTGAGGTAATAAAATCCATAGAAATGAGCAATTTATGACTAATAAAAGGGGGCATTACTCTTGAAGACATGTAATTCCCTAATTATGCTTTAAACATTGGATGAGATGTTCATTGTTTGAGTACTTTCCATTTGCCAGTGTGTTCTTGGCAGACCTTTTAGTGGTTTCAGCAGGAAAGAAATGAAATGAGATGGAAAATGTTAAAAATAATACTCAAAATACTATTTGGGCATGTGATCTTCTTATGAACTTCACATTGAGCTATTAAAATGCGTTCATAACTGCATAACAAAGAGGTAACAGGCTGTATCAAGAAAAGGGTATTTTAATGTGGTTAAATAGCTAAAGAACATAAGTGTAGATTTTAATTCTTTATGGTTCATGTGTAAGCAGCATTGAGGAATTTGTCTTTCTAAAGATCATCTGCTGAACTTGCCATTTGGTCAGTGAAGCTCATTCTGCAGCAGTCTTTTAAGGGCTTGATAGAGTTTAACCTACTGCTTTATTTTCCACAGCTGTATATGGCTGCATTGTTAACTGTGTGAGAGACAGTAACCAGCTCTTCAGATCTTAAGAAGACAACACTTTCTACTCTCAGCAAGGCAGGCAGTTACCTTCACCTGTTAAAGGGTGTCCCCACTCCATGGATATTATCACTTCTCATCTCTCACCCAAGTAAGCCCAGAAAGGAATCCCACGACCTTCTGATTTATTTGCCCCCACCAGAATCCTGGAGACCACTCTGTTGCTCAAAAGCCTGTTATGGACAAAAGTGAAAACACATCTTATGTGAAAATACAAGAAGTTATTACTGGTATAGTTGAAATTTTAAATTCTAATCTATTAGTCCAGATCTAGTTATTACAGAAAACGAAAGAGAAAAAAATAAGACCCAAGTATTAACATACAGAAGTTTATTACTATTATTATTATTATTATTATTATTACTATTATTATTATTCTTACTACTACTATCACTATAAATATGGGTGGCATATAGTGAATCGGAAGCATCCTGATTCCGCCACCAGGACTATGATGTTGATATTTTCATCTTTCTTACCCCAGAATCCATGTTTTATATCTGCTAATATTGCTTCACAGCTTTATCTATTGTCACTTGCTTTCAATTTCATGGTGAATCAAATTTTACTCTATATGGTGCATTTTACATAAGCAGGTACTTGTTCTTTGTTCTGCGTTGCTACTACAGTTGTTTTTTTGAGCTCCAGGCCTGCATTTTTTTAAGTGACCACTGGTGGTTTTTTTAGAGCTATGGGGTCCCCAGCCTGTACCCTGACTTCAAACATCCTGTGCCTGCACTCCACTGTATCTTGTGACCCTGCTTCCCAAGGCATCTGCTTTCATACCAGGCCTATACTTCTTCATATATATCTTTGTTAGAGTAATAAAAAAATTCTCCTACACAAAAAAATTACTGTTTATTATTACCTATGAAAAGCTTTGGTTATTTGATATGATAAGTGAAACTCCAAATTAAGAGTAGCCACCTCATCATTAGGAAAATTTCAGTTACAGCTAAACCAAGTGGAAACAGAGTTCCAGGTAAGATTAGAAAAGTTCAGAGAAAGGAAAGTCAAAAAGTTTCAGTCCTTAGACCTTACAAAATCACTAAAAAATCAGTATCCTACTACCAGCAATAGCAACACACTTTTTCCTGGGTTGCAGGACATAGGTACGACATCTGCATTCAGGTCTCTTAAGGAAGTCAATAGCATTAGACTTCTACCTCCAGCAAGCTGTTTATTTCTTTAGGTGCTGAAGCTTGCCTCAATTTAATGTGGTAATTAAGCTTTTAAGCTAAGCAGAATGAATACAGGCCTTTATGTTCCCTCAGTGCCAATGTGACGACGACAGGAAATGAATAGCAAGGGATAAAAAAGAGACAAAATCAAAAAGGATTTTGCAAACAAATACCAGATTCTTTTCAAGACAGAGCTGTGATTGGGCTCTCTTTAAGGCTGAGATCCTTGATTTCCAGCTACTGGCTGCTACTCATGCTCCTGCTTCAGTTCCTATAAAAGCAGGACCATAGCAGGCTGGAATGAAAATAAAACAGTGGGGGAAAATAGAAAGCATTTGCCTTCAGACTTTTGTATCTGGAGAAATATTGGTAATTTGTAAAAATAACATTAGTTTGATAATTCAGTGATCATCAGTCTCACAATACCTTAGTGAATGAACTAGGCAGGTTTTATGACCCCTATTCTTCATACGTGCAGATAAATGAAAGGGTAAATATTTAGATGGTAGTGGGTAATTAAGTAAAGTTGTGTGTCTGTACTGTGAGTTTAGTGGAACCATTCTTCTGTGCTTGGGCCTTTTTTCTGGCTGGACAGGGACCTCAGTCATGTGTGTTGTGCTGCCCAGCCAGTGTGCAGCTAACCAGGGCAGGGTATGGGCAAATGGCATTTGGACCTACCTACAAAAGCCTTCAGAGACTTAGGCCTGTGCTTAACTTGTAAGGTTGAGGTTAGGTTATGTGACAAAACTCATCTAGACACTCACAGAGATACTGAGAGAGACCATGGAAGGAGGGGGAGCCCAAATAATACTCTGCCAACCTATTCCCAGGAACCATCAGTCCCTCAAGTATTAAACTGAGCAAAAGAAACAAAAATGTTCATGTTCTTATTAAAAAAGCCTACTGTCCCTCTCATAGTTTTTCTAGATTAGGAGAAGTTTTAATGAGCATCATTGTTTTATGAATACCCCTCAAATGTTTATTCCTATCTTGATTAATGCAGTGCTGTAAACAAAAGTGAAAGCAAAGCCAATCAATTTTGAAATAGCAAAAAGCCTCCAACAAAAAACCTTTCAAACAACAATAATTTTTGACCATAGAATTAAAAGTATATTTTATGTTATCTGATTCAAGTCAAAAGGGGTGATTATTCTGCTGTATTAAGCACTCTCGTGGTCTCATCTGGAGTACTGTGTGTGGTTCTGGGCTCCTTGATTTGAGAAGGATGTGAAGGTACTTGAATATGTCCAGAGGAGGGCAACAAAATTGGTGAGATGACTGGAAGGAATGTCTCACAAGGAGCCACTAAGGACCATGGCTTTGTCTAGTTTGAAGAAAAGGAAGCTAAGGGGTGTCTTCATTCTCTCTTCAGCTTCTGGAGGACAGTATGTAGAGAGGGAGGTGCTGTTCCCCAGTATCCATTGATAGGATGTGTGTGAGTATTCAAAACTGCATCAGGGAAGTGCAGACTTGGCATTAGGAATAATTTTTTTTTACTGAGAAGGTGGTCAAACCCTGGAACAGGCTTCCTAGAGAGATGGTTGATTTCCCATGCCTGCCAGAGTTCAAGAATCTTTTGGACAGTGACCTTCATAACATGATTTAACTGTTGGTCATCCCTTAATTGCTTAAGCAGTTGGACTAGATGATAATTTTGGGTCCCTTCCAACTGAATTAATCTATTCTATTCTAATGCAGAAATTCAGGAAAAAAATTAAGTTTGATCTACAGCAAAGTGTTGGAAGAACATAAGAGGAAAGAGATAAAGCCTTCAGAACAGCAAAACCTGAATTACTTAGAAGTTCCTTGACACCATACAAGAAGTCAACTGTCCCATCTTAAAAATAGGATAACTTTTATTTTCTCTTCTATGTAAGCTTTTCCTTATATCACTAAAAATAGTGAAGGGTCTTGCAGTGACTTCAGTGGGTTGAGGATCAACCAGATTGCATCTAGGAATTTTAATTAATTTTTTAAGAGTGGAAATTGCACTTTGAAGTTAAGTGGCAGGTTTTTGGGATATTTTTTACTTTTTTTTTTTTTTTTAATAACCTGTATTACTTACTCTTTTTTTGTAGTTTTCTTACTGCTGCATCTTTCTTGTCAATGCAATGTAGGTCTGAGTTGAGCTGTGCTCTCTTTTATCAGTTTCTGGAAGGTGGCTGTTATTCAGGGCTAATCCTATTTATTCTAATAGATATTCTTTCACAAAAGATAAGTTTCTCCTCCTTCCATTAATTTGATTTTGCACTCTTCCATATGCAGCTGGTGACAAAGGTTGTCAATATCAGTTCGTAGTTTCAGTCCATTATGACTTTTACATATTAGGAGTAAGATTCCATTGCTTCTAGCAATTTATTCTACCAGTTTATATTTGTGCATTTTTTTACAAAGTGTTTTAGCATTGTGAACAACAATGTAGAGGCCAATAAAGAAAAAAAATGCCAGTCTGAAAAAGGGAGTGAATAATTAACAGTTTTGATTATGTGTAAATTGCTTCTCATGTGGTGCAGAAGAAGTCTGAAATCACTGTTGCTCTTATCAGTGGTAACATAGGAGAGGAGATCTCAAGGTCTGGTTACATTCCAAGTTTACTTGTAAAAATCACTATGGGAAGTATTGTGAAAAGCTCATAGTGAATTTATAGGTCTCCAAAGAAACAGGATTCTGTTTATCCAATCTCTAAAACAAAGTAGATAATATGTACTCTTAACTTTCTCTGACTTTGCATCCTCAGAAACCTGTTAGAATAGGTTCTTGAGAAACTTAGATTGCAGCTGATGTGCATCCCTGACTTAAATCCCAGTAATATTCAGGAATCAACAAATGAACTTAAGAAATCTCCAATTTCTCTAAAAAGATGTATAACTTAATTGTCTGAGAAGATGTTAATAAAAGATTTGTATATTCTTCATAAATTCAGGAGATAAATATAATTACTACTAGCATATAAAAACCATCAGTTTCATAGCTTTCAGTCTCAGTGATAGTTAACAAAACATCCTAAACAGCTGAGATGGGATTGGATTTTTCTGCCCATCCGAACCCTGCGATCCAAAGGGGCCCATTCATAGTCAGACAATATTTATTTCCTCATCTTCCCTTCACATACATATGGCAGTGGAATGTGAGAAAATTAAGAATGTGTGTTACAAATTACAACATTATTCGGAACCTTCTGAGGTTGTAGTTAAATTTGTCTCTGGCAAAATGGAAGGTGTCTGGCTTCCTCTACAAATGTCTAGAGCACATCCTTCAGTAGTTTTAGGAATAGAGCAAGACTTATTTTCACACAAAAAAATTTTATTGATGGCTTGGCTAAATCTTCCAGTAATTTAAACCCCCCACATTTTAGTAATTATGTCTTGAAAAACAATGTTTTAAACAATGGAAAATAATGTTTTCTAAAATAGAACAAGTTTCCTGACATCAAAACCTTTGAAAATAAGTTCTAGATGGTTCAGAAAATACTTCTAATCCTCTCATCCATAACACAGCTTGCCACACACTTAAATATTTCAACACTCATACCCTTTTCTGCCAGCAGATAGGAAACCTGTAATATTTGTATCTGTCAAGTTTATGTTTAACTTTCCCTCTTAAATAAAATGCTTACATCCTTTTATGTAAATTTTAAGGTTTTAATATGAGGGATCGGAGTTAAGGAGAAAACTGAACTCTGAAAGGATGAATAATTGCCACAATGGAAAGGAGGATTGCTCTTTCCCCAAAAAAATGTACATTGAACCAAAACCACAAACCTGTTGAATATGAAAGCAGATTTTTGATCAATAATTTATATGCCTAGGTTCGGTGGGATCATCTGAAGATTTCTGAAAGACATATTTTGTTTCTCCAGAATAGAGACATTAAATAGAAGACAAATACTTGCAATTGACATCATGTTGAGATTTTTCTTATAATTTGGAGGAGCAAAGTTAGGATTCTACAACCTTCTGTTACATAAGATGTTTCATCTTGACAGAACTATATTTCCTGTCAAAAACCTGTTTCTCTGTCTCCTAACCAGTTCATGTGGCTCAGTTATCAATAGGAGAAGTCTGGGACATTTTTGTTTATCTGTGTATTTTTACTTGAAGGCAAAGATTAACTTTTAAGAATATCAGCTGTATAAATCCTGAAGTGATTACATGTTCATTGCAGATGAAGAAGGACTGTTAGAAGTTTGATCAACAATTTAGGTCATAGAGATGTTAAAATTCCAACAGATCTCAGAGAAACAAGATTGCAGTAAAAACCTTCTTGAGACCTGAAGTCTACAGTCTAAATTAACTTTCAGTATGTAACTCAGCCAGAAGAAACTATAAAAAGATAATCCTTTAAAAATATAAAATAAAATCTAAAAACCCAAACAACCAAAAACAATGAAATGACTACCCAAACAAAACAAACAAAAAAAACCCTCCAAAACCCCAAACCAAAACCCAACCTAAAAAAACCCCAAACAAACAAACAAACAACAACAAAAAAAACCCAGATTATTTTTTCATTCTTTGGCTTCCTTTTTAGTAAGACACGGAGTCCTGAAACTTCCTTCTGACTTTCTACAGCAATACAGTAATGCTCTGTACTTGCCCTTTTTTTTCATACACAGGTATAAAATGCTTTACAAAGACAAGGAACCCTGAGTGGCTTCCCTCTACAAGGAATCCACGTTACATTTCAGTCTTCTTGCAGAACGAGCTGAAAATCTGCGTGTAACCATTTCCCACATATGTTATTTGTGTTTCCAGCCTGTTGCATGATTGTTTGTAGGAAATGTTGCCTAGTGTTGTTACGTTGCATGTCCCCAGGCCCTGTCAGAAATGGAAAGGCTATTTCTCAGTGGAGTTCTGGGGTTAAATATTTTAATACAGCAGAAATAAAATTAAATGAAAATAGCCAGGCACAGGAAAAAAGCATGGTGTTTGAGAAAAAAAAGACGACATTTTGTTGCACTTTTTCGTGCTTTTCCTAAGACCATCTTCATCTTTCAAATAATTTCATTATTTATGTCTCAAGATGAACTCTTATACATGAAGGAGAAGGAAAAATCTGTCCATTTCCATTTATTTTTTACAATTTCTTGGCTTCTTTTTAACATTAATAATGTCACTAGTCAATACTAGCATATATATAAATATATATATATATGTCTACAAATACTACAGTGCAACCAGAACTATATAGGTTGTTTCATAAAGCATGTAATATCAAAGTATTCTTATGGCAAATATTCAGAGAAATTTGGTAACAAAAATTCAGGTAATTTAAATTTTATTGTGATATATCCTCAAGGCTAAGAATGTCCCACTCCCCCCTTTTTTTCCTATAGAAATTTGAAGTGAAAATAAATGTGTACTTTTAGCACCACTTGATAAGTATCAAACCTCTTAGTAAACTACTACTCAGTTTGATAATCTAAAGATCTGATGAAGCAAAACCCTTAACACTTACTTTCAGAAGTACTCTAAATTTTAGAATTAAAAAAAGTATTTATTAGTATAACCCCACATAAACAGCTTTTCTCAAAAAACGTCTTTTTTTTCTTCATTAAGATGGAATTATTTTAATAACGTAGCAATTGTTTTTATGGCTATACAGAGCTTGATTATTAATTAAGCCCAATTGTCTGAAGGAATATTTTCAGAGATGTAGTTTTGAAAAAAAGTATTTTGATGTGGTTTTTGTTATGTTTGGTTTTCATATTTTTCCTACAAGAAAAAAGAAAGGTTTTTTCTTTAATTATGCTGTGAAAATGTGTCTTCCACAGAGAAATAATGCCCTAAACTGTTCTTCCCCCATCCCCACCTCTTTTTTCTGCATCGTATTAGTTTTTCTCACAGCTCAATTTCTACATGACACCAGTGTTTCAGTATGTATTCCCAAGACAGAGGTGATTACATTGTTTACATGCTGCTATCTTTGATGGTATTTATCTCAGGAGCAATCTTTTTGGAGATAATTGAACTTTTGCTGTTATCACCAAGGATGCTTGAAGCATCTTTAAACACAGCATGGCATTCTTCTGTTAAAGACCTGCCCTTACAGTACAGCATTGCAGCTCTGGAGGCTCTGATTCTGTGTCAATATACACACACCTGTCTACCTTTGGTATGCAGCCCTTTCTTTGCTACTGAACTACCACACTGAAAAGAATAGTGGCAACCCCTTGCAATCACATAGCTAGCAGCACTGAACAATTTAATTACAATTCTTTAAAATAATTCTAATCATCATAAAACTCTATGGCATTAAACTGCATATAATTGTACCATTTTAATGCTGAAGCATGGCCAAATGCAGTCACTTTTTATGTATATTTAAAGACTGAGATATATATGTTTAGATTTATATATATGTGTGTGTGTAGATATAGATATATAGATATAGATATGTAAACAAAAAGATTTCACTAGTTTAGGAACCCCAATTTTTTTTCCAGTATACACTGTCAGCATTTCATTCTTCCTCAAGGCACATGATTGATAACTGATTCCATTCTAAATCCTAGAAAATAACCAGTCTTTTCCTTTAACTACAAGTTTAAAGAGGTCTTTTTTCCCTCTTGTCAGTACTTTATCCAGTGAGGTATTGCTTCACCCTTAAGTACATCATGCATGAAGGGATTGACTATTTTGGGTACAGGCACCTGTGCTGTGACTGTCTATATGCAGCTAAATGACTAGAAGAGAATGTATCAGCATTTATAACTCCTTTTTTTTTCTCTAGTGCTAAGTTCACTCTACATTACAGTCATGGACTTTGCAGCTTTGTTGTTTTGGCACACTTTGGAATCAAAAAGCAAGATTCTGGAACTCCATTCTGTCGAACTTCCTTTACTATATGAGTCCATTAACTGTGCAGCTGGAAGCTACCTGGTAAAAGCCATGATGTAGAAATCTCTCAGAGAGAAAGGAGCAGGTTAAATGGTTTATTCAAAGCAGAACTGCAAACATTTAACATGGTAAATATGCTATGACAGTTTTAGTAGTTACAACTGCTGGTCTTCATTTCTATACTTGAACCAAAATTTTAAGGATAGAATTCCAGAGAAACATAAGAAAAAAAAAATAATAATACGTATTTCACAAAAGGATGGATTCAGAATTGGTGAAAATTCTGAATTGTTTTACTGACCCCTAATTTCAGTTTTCAGTCAGGGAAGTACTGCTTGCCTCTCCCCTTCCAGATGCAGCATTGCCCTTGTACATTTAACAAAAAGCTTAATGCAATAAACTATTTGTCTGACTTCTGTATGTTTGAAACAACTACTTCTCTTTCTAGTCCCCACAAATGTGATGGGACTCTCAAAAACCGAAGCCAGAAAAAGATACCAGATTGCTTAGACATAACCATTACAAGCTTCAAACATAGCTTATAAATTGCATATAATTTGAAAGCTTTACTGGGATGATATGCACCTGCAAATTGTTAACTAACACCCACAGACACATTTTATGGTTCATGCTCTGGTCTTTTAACAACTCACACTGCAGGCAGCTGGAAGAGTCTAAGAATGGTGAATGCTTGAAATTTGTCCTAAGTGGTGTTGACATTACATTGACTGAAAGATGCAACAGTTCCCCTTCTCCTTAAAAAGTTGCCTTTTTTTGGGGGGGGCGGGGGCGGGGAGGGTTGGTTTTTTTGTTGGTTTTATTTAAGGACTAGTGCCTCGTATCCGATCCAACAGGAAAACAAAAACAGATAAAGCAATATCTCTGGAACTGCAAATTGTAGCCAGCAATACAGCTGCAAAGTTATAAAACAGCCCCAGAAGGACTGATGATTATCATTACCTGGCATGCTTCCAGAGTTAATGGCCTCCTCCTCACTGAAAAAAGAAAAGCTAAAACGTGTTACACCGTTGTTTCTTTTTGGATAACTCCGGTGTATCTGGATGAATGGAAATACTGCAGCTGTGGGGTTTTTTGGGTAGGTAACCACAATCTTCTGATATAACAATGATAAGACTGAGCTACATAAGAATTTTACATTTGTTTACATGATAAGACTGAACAAAAAAATGTTCTGGGTTCTACTGGCAAAAAACCTAAAAAACCCAACAATCACTTATTTGCACATAAAATTGGAGTGCTTTAAGGTGATAAACATCTATTAGTATGTTCCCATAAAAGGAGTCTATTAGAAGTATAGATTCCCAGATTTTTTCATGTCATCTCTAAAATGCAGTAAATACATACATAACAGATAGGACTTTTTTATTAAACTGTATAAAATCAGTAGCAGATCTGACTGCAAAACTCCCACAGATTTTGTTTTTCATATCTGTTAAACATGCATTTTGAGTTAATTTGGACACAGTCATTCCATATGTATATTTACAAACAAAAAATATCATAGAAAAGTCATACTGAAACTTAGTAAAACTAACCCACCTTGTCTTTAAACAATGAAATAGGAGTACCTTATTTTTTTTCTCAAAAGTTTAGAACTCAAGAGTTTTTTAGAAACCTTTAAACAGATATCTAGAATTTGAAAGATAAATATATCACCTTTTTTGCATATTATAGTTTTAAAGATGCCACAAAATGTTGCAATTATTTCAAGCAAATACATTTTTCTACTTGAGAAATATTTTTTTCTCATAAAAAGATTACTTAGGAAAATTATGTACTGAATATATGACAACCACTTGAAAATCCAAGAAGAGAAGTTCTCTGTGCATCCTACAGAATCATCTGAGACAGAGCAGAGAAAAAAGCAGGAAGCAAGACAGAGCAGATGACAGTCCATTTAACCTGAATAAAAGTGGTAATGTTTCTGCCTTTTAAGTATATTCTGTGACAAGGGTCTGAGTGTGTCTAGCATATGGAAAACTTTGGCCTTCCCAACATTTTACAGTCACACCACTGAGAACCTGTTGTGCCACTAGTACTTCCAGATGAGAATAAAGTAGTAACCTTCTGTGATTTTTGTTTGCTTTGTTGGTTGGGGATTTTTTTGTAACAGTGCTGGAACTGGCAGTAGCAGGAGGTTTGCTTTAGTTCCAACTTGCTTTAAATGCTCTCAGTTTGTTATGTGGTAAGACATAGTTTTGTAGCTTAAACACATTTGGCAAATCCTTGCCTAGCTGTTCAAATTGCCCCCCGCCCACTTCATACAAAGCTAACCAACGCCAAGCAAATATTTCCAACTGTCTTCAAACCAGGCCAGAGGTCATCCCAATCGGAAAACAGGGGCTTCAGATGGTATTTCCTTTACGCCAACTAATTGCAACCATATGCTTTTTGTGACAGAAAGGGAGGTATGTAAGTATCAGACCCATTAGCCAGGTTCATTGCTTCTTCCACAGCTGATGCTCTCTGTGTAGCTTTTGTCCTGCAGTTTAGCGTAGTCTGTGCTGCCTGGTTTTAATTATTTTGTTGTTGCTTCTGCCCTGTTTTTTGTTTATTTCCAGCAGTGATTTGTAAGCCATGATATGGGGATTCAGCTTTTTATGGCTGAAAGTGAGAATATTTTTCTTCTACCAAATCTTGCCAGGATTTTTCTTAGCTTTTCCCTGCTGTTTCCTTTGCTAGGATGGATGATTTGGAGCATAAACAGCAGAGAAGCCAGGATGATCATAGGAAAGACATAATATTTATGCACCCAATTGGGATGATGAGGAAGAATTTCACAGTTCATCACTAGCATTACCCTTGGCCCACTCAGAGAAGGGAATCTAGTGATCCAGATGATAACTTTTGTGTAGTTGATGTGTATATCAAGGAAATATGGGATTCCAGAAAACAAAAATTACGTCTGTGAAACCCATACTGAATATCAGCTTCAGGGTGTTCTGAATTTGCCCCTTTTGTTCCTGCATTGTCTGAAGACACTTCCAGGCTTTGGAGAGGTAAGGACTTCCCATTTTCCATACTATGAATGCCAGGGAGGACCCACAGGATCAAGGCAAGCAGGATTTGCTCTACACCAGTAGGCTCACGCACATGAAGCAATATCCACATTCTTCATCTTGCCTTTTGCCACCTGTACTCAGCATGTTGTCACGCAGTCATTAACTTAGAAAACTAACACGAGCCAAACAAAAACCTCTAGAATAAATGAGTTGCCATAAGAAAACAATTAAAAAGTCACCTGTTGTGAAAAAACCATATTTAATCTAACATGGGTAAAGAGACCACCCAGGATTTGCCAAAACTTGTGTTTTTCTTTCCCTCTCCTCTCCACAAGCCTGTTACTTGCAATACAGGTGCATTTATATGAATGACTTATTGTGAAGGGCTGAAATGATGATCTCATCTCAACAGATTTGACTGTCTGGATACTACATAAAATGATAAACAGTGATTAGTTAACAAACACATTTTTTAACAAATTGAAAAGCGGGAGCAGGAGCAGATAGCAATGTATTTGTGTTTTAAAATATTTTTTTATTTTAAAACCAACCCATAGACATTAAAATGTGAAACATTATTTCTCAAAACAATGTGCACAAAATTATCTTTGCCCTGGTAGGTAAAACCAGCACAATCTTGTGATAGAGACTTCCGAAATTATCTTAATCAAAGTAGATGAACCCAGCACAATTTTGTGATGGAGATTTCAGGATCAAGCCCCTGCAAACTCAAGTAGATGGCAAAATTTAGTATCAGAACTATAAACATTTCAGCAATAAATAATTTTTGGAATATAACATGGTTCTAGTAATGTTAAATGAAATTAATTTTGTTGAAATTTAACCCTTAAACTAAGACCTTTTATACATTGGAAGTCTACAAAGATACATTAGCATAAAATTACAAGTTGGTTTCTTCTTTTTTCTTCCTCCAAAATTCATGCACTTTGTGTGCCTTCACACATGTACGGTCTTCCCCATGGAAATAAAATTATTCTGGTGATCCAGTGCATCTTTCATGAATATAAAGTGTTGTACGAATTTATTTTCTTGTCTAGAACTTTTGTTGACAGCTCATCATAAAGACTGTCCTGCTGTCCTTCAGCGCTGGGCAATTTGTTAGCTAGAAGTAGTTCTAAAAATCAAGCTAATCCCTCCACCTTCCCATATCTATTTCACTGAGCTACAGCTTTGTATGCTATACAACAACAAATATTTTCTAGAGAGATCTGATATTGCTACTTATTACTGGGTTTGTTCCTGACTTTCCACCAGAAATGCCTGCTTTTAGATGGTTCTTCCTTTTCTAGTTTCAACACTTGAAAAAAAATTCTTATCTAACGTAATTTTTATGGAGTGAAATAAAACCCCAACAAAACAACAAACCCACCTTCATTTATTTCTAAGAATAACATTGGGGTAAACTATGTGTTCTTACAAGTCTGATTAACTTCCCTCCCCTTACACCACTCACACCATAATTTTTACATAAGCACAGTAATTAGAAAATTATGATCTTTGCTATGCAATATTCTTGTATCTTTGTGATTAGTGATAAGGATCTATCATTGGGCAAAATGATCATCTCTTTTAGACGGAGATGGGAGTTTATAGTGAATATGTCAGAGAACTAACTTACTAAATTTAGATGCTTAAATTAGAGCTAAATTTATTTTAGCTTAGTGATTTTAATATTTTCAAGATGTCTGTCATTCACCCTGTGGATGAGCAAGAGTTTCCTAAATTTTCATGAAGAGTGGCATATGAAATGATGGGAAAAAGCTTTCTTTCCTGTGCAGATGGAGTGTGGAGGAAAAACCTGTTTTCTTCACACACAGCTGGGACAAGAGCCATGCACTACTATAATGGGGCCAGTGCAAGAGGGAAAGAACCTGAGATGAAAGACCTAAATGGTGAATGGAAGAAATGTCAGGCTGTCTTTTCAAGAAGTTGGACCCAGGGAGAAAACTTGCACATCCATAAACAATAAGCTGAAATGAAATGACAACTCAAAGGGAGACTGCACCTCTCCAGGCATATTGATCCAAGAACCAGTAAAGTCAGGATAAACTGGAAAATGGAGATGGAAAGGCGGTTCGGGTGACTCACCTGAATTCAGAAGCACAGAACATGAAAGAACAATGGGAAGTGGGTGGGCAGTTCCCACATGGAAGATGGTTCTCATGAAAGGAAATGGACACTGTCTGCCACTGGGAAGTTCAATAGAGGTGAAAAGAGATCAGGCTGGGAGGTCTGAGCTGGTTTCAAAAAGTCAGTGCAGAGGGGACCATCCAACCTTGTAGAAGTCAGTGGAGGACCCTGAGTATCTCATTGAATACACTATTTCCTCAGTATCCGGTAGACCAAAACTGAAATTCCTAAATATGTAGAAATTTCAACCTTATTCCAAGCCTCAGTCCAAGAATGTTGTTGAACTGCAGGAAACTCCTGGATTTAAGAAGAAATTCCATTTCAGACTCCAGCTGCCTCAAAAAACACTCACTGAAAATATTTGTTTATCCTAGAAAACATGTATCTTTGAGTGGAATTTTAAAGTGTGTAAAAAAAAGCTAAGGTGAACAAAATATAAACTTTCAGCAACAGAGAAACTAATAATTTTGCTATAGGTTATAAGGTAAATAAATCTCAGGCAGAACCAGAAATAGACTTAGTACTTCAGTCATGGAATATTCTCCTGCAACACTGGATTTCCCTTAATTGCTTGAAACAAATATCAGGACAGTTATGACATTAATAGATGAGATAAAAACCTCTTTCATTGAAAGTAACTTATACAGGTGAACAGTTTAGAATGTATGAGTTACAAACACATCACTAAAAAATGTAAACATAAATATTTCTGTTTGTTTGGTATCTGTATAAAAAGAGACTCCTTAGACAGTCTTTTACCAGCTCACTTTTGAGAAGTGAGTTTCTGCATCCACGTCTCAGTCAGAGGCTGCAATTTTCAATGGTCTTTGAGTCTGAGGATTTTTATGTGACAAAATTTTTGCCATAGACTCAGGTGGTTGTAAAACTGCATTTATATTTTCTGTAAATGATGATATAGATGACAAAATGATCCTTTCTGACAGCTGAAGATCCAGCATGTTTCCATTATTATTATTTCTTCACTTATAAGTCTTTCCTATTGCTTAGTGGTTTTAATTTGCTGGATATGTTCTGTTTGAATTGAAGTTGGCTGAGGAGAGACTTGCCTTACTACTGGCAATGTTCACTGTCATTTCTGGATAGAGATGAGCCAAATGCAGAACTTCACATCCAAATATTTCCAATATCAGAGAGAAAGGATCAAATGTGAACACTGTGTTCTAACCCACCACTGTTGCTTTGACCCTGGGTCAAATACAAAATTAGAATGGACTTTTATAGCTCCAGTTTGGACACAACCAAATTCTGTTTTCATCAGATTGTGCTCCAAGAAGGAAGAAATTGTATGTGAATTTGCCACTGTTATGTATGAAGACAAACTTGCAACCCAGCCTTAATTTTGTTTCAAAGACAAGCTCTAAACCATACCCCAAATTAACGTAGGTTTGAGTTCAGCTTCCTTATTTAATCTGGATCCACTGCTCATAAGTGTGTTTCCAAATAGTTATTTTTGATTTTGTAATACATCAGATTACATCTAATTGTTAATACTTTTTTTGCAAAATTTGTGAAAATAATCCCCAAAGCATGTGTTGGTATGCTATGGGATGCACACACGTTAGTGATCCTTCCCACTCATCTGTAAGGTACCCAATTTGAACAGCAACTAAAAGAATAAAAACAACAAAAAAAAAAGTTCCCCCCCCACCCATTACCTCTTACCCCAACAAAAAAAGGTAAGAATTTAATTTTTCCTCCACTTTGCTGGGAGAGCTCCAAAAACCAGAAGCAAATGAGGGAGAAGTAGAAACAGAGACCACCAGCAAACACAGCTGCAATGTGAAACCACTCATAAGAAGAAAAAGGGCTGCTCCTCCCCAGTAAAAATTTGTGCAAACATGAAAGCAACCAGCAAACACTCCCAGCAAAGTAAAGATTCAATCCAAAAGTACTGAATAACTAAACAGAAGATGGAGAAAAATCCTGCTTTGTGGCAGCAATGACCAAGATGTTTTACTTAACTCTCCTGAAATTTAGAAGAGGAGCAGAAAAATTAATGTCTTTCAGTTGCACAGAGACACTGCATTGATGAACGTTACTGTTATTCTGCACTGAAAACACTTTCCATGACTTAGAAGGAAACTTGTGCTTGTCAAAGGATTATTTTCATCATAGTGATAGAATAAAAAGAATAATGACAGTAGAGTCCAATGAGAAGCATTTATTCAGTAATGTCTCGCTATCTGAAGGAAAATTAATAACTCAACCCCAAAATGTTCTTAAACATGATATATGGCAGCTTATATGTAAGTATTGTTAAGGATGGACTAAAAAGAGGAATCTAGGCAAGTGGTGGAAACCAGGGTTAGCTACAGGAAAGCCAGAAGGTGGCTTTTCTATGTTTTTATTTTTAAGGCCATACAAATAGTTGGCAGATTAGAGGAACAGAATTAACAGTACCTGCATTACCACTGTCAAAAGCTGAATTTGAACAAAATGAGTTTGAAACTATTTTGAAAAAAAAAAATAAAGAGAGATTAGGGCTTCATGAAGTTCAACTAAATTTTTACAATTAGTGTGAACGTTGTATTCTCTCATAAAAAACCTTTCATTTATTTATCATTCTACAGACTGTGGTTTCCCTTCCATCTGGCCAAAAAACAAAACAAAAAAAAGGCCCACTGACCAAAAATATTGTTATGATTAAGCTTTCTCTGGAAACAGTGCTTTGGAAGGTGTTAAAATACCTCATGATTGCTTCTGCTTGTAAATTTGTTTTTAGATGTGATTTTTATTTTTGATGGGTGGTGCATCTCATTATTAAAATTCTCAGGCATACCCTCCTTTTAAAGTTCAGAAACAATTGCTTTCTCTGGGAAGTTTACACCACAGCATTTGTCACTCATTCTGTGTCTCCTTTTGAATTTGGCTTCTGGTGTTGCTGCATTTATTTCCATTCTCTGATGCCTTCACCTATTCAAGGGCTCTCTGAATAGCTGGTTCATACATGTGACTCTGCAGTTTGTTCACAAAAAAAATGTAACTTTTCCCATTCATCCAATAACTGTTTTAATCTTCCCCACCATCCTTTTAATACTTGTCTAAGGGATCTGTCTCTTGTGCCTTGAGCCACCCTGATGTATCTACACTGCTAAGAAATAAGGGAGAGAACAATTTGGAGTACTGGATTGTGATGTTTGTGCATAGCTTATATTCTGATGCTTTTCTGGACCTCTTTAGCTTCTCCAGAGGGCCCTGAATCAGTATAGGGCAGGAGGCAGTCCTCAGCAGCCCAGCTACAGCCTTTTGCCTAGTGTGTCCCCATCTTGTTCAAGGGTGGGCAGCACTGCTCCTGCAGACTGAGGACTGCTCAGCCTGCTCCACAGAGATGCTGATTATGACTAAGTTACCTCAAGACCCTTTCCTCCTACTATGTGCAAAATTTTTTTCCTCCTTTTATTGTCAGGGAAGTAATTGCAGCTATAATACATAGAAAATGAGCGAGAGAGGATTACAAAGAGTTCTTTCTCTCTGTTGTTTTCCTTTATTTTTTTCATCTATTTCATCTAATTCCTGTTGTCCTCCAGGCATCTCTGAATTTAGAGGTGTAATTAATGATGAAAATCCTTCCAGTTGTTACATGCATGTGGTCATGCATACACACTTCTGCTCTCTTCAAAGGAAGAACTTTGATACAAATATGTACATACACACACACACAAATTTGACCAGCTTTTCTACAGCAATTTTTAAGGTTCATGATATTTAACAGCAATTCAAATGCATATAACAGAACATACCATACAGCAGTCCTAAGAATGTGACACAAAATAGCTGGATAAAGTGGCAATCAGAAGAGGAAATGAGCTTTTTCCAAGCAGGAGAAGTGTTACAACCAATGTAGCTCAAGGGTGGATTACTCACCTACATTGCTTCCTTCAGGACTGTTTTGAGTTTAGGTTTCCTAAAAGGGGGTTTCTGTATGGAAATTCAGTGGGGAGTAAAGAAAAAACTAGCCAAGAAGTTTATGAAAAGACATTACTTGAATGAATAAAAAATGTATACCATTTCAATTGGAGGTCAAGTTGTGTGAAGACTCATGTTTCTCAGATTAAAAAAATAAATTGAGCCTAATGTATTCCACATGTATGTTTATGAGCATGACTGCATCAAAATTATCTACTGAGCTAAAGCATCTTCATAGAAGAAAGAATTACTTTGATAAAAGATTGTACTCATTACTAGAATCGTACACTGTTAGTTGACATTATTCTGTCCATTTCTCATGAGTTTATCTAATAGGCACAATAAAACTCTCTGGGATTCTGCACCTGGATAAAATGTTACTTACCCAGATAAGCTGATACAAAAATATTTTCTTATCCCCTCATCCATTAAAATAAGGCACAAGGACCAGCTGAGACAGGTTGATGAGTGTTTAGCTACAGGGAAACCTGATTTCCTGGGATGTGTCCATTGCAAGAAATGCCTCAAGTTATTTTTCAAGCTGCAGGATCAACTGCCTGATGGCTTGGCAGGGGGTTTTGGAGTGGCAGGGATGGGCCTTAGAGGTCTCTCTGGCTTTAGGAGCCTTGTGACCCTCTGCATGGGGCAGCCACCGCCGTCTTTTGACCTGGAGACCCTGACATCTGTGGGCTTGCTAGCCTGTCACAGTAGGCTTTATGAGGTAGATTTATGCTTAAATAGTGTGCTGGTGAGTACTTTACATTTCCACTACTCTAATTGGCAGGATTTCTTTCTCATAGTTGGTTTAAAACCAAAACAATAAAAAATTCAAAGCAATTGACATAAACCCACCAAATCTTTACCAAGTGCTGCCTAACACATGTCCTGAGTATAATATGTGAACATGCTGACATGTAACAAAAATTTCAGCATTAACCTCTGGAAAATGTTGCTACTGCACCTACTACAAGGGCCATCTGTCAGCTCTCTGCATTTGGAATGATAATTATTTTGGAAAAATGCAATGTGCACAGGAATACACATTTCCTCTTCCTCCAAGGAGGCAAACCCAAATCTAGTGACATAATTCTGATTCTCAGAAAGGCACATGTATATAATTTTTTTCTCTGATTTTGATATTAATTGTTTTGGTTTGTATGTGGCTGTATGAGTACACGCAGTGAAAATTACAGTATGTAGGGCTTTTGGAACTCCTAGTATTGAGGCCCGAGATTTTAACAAATATATGATTGATTCTCATCTAATGCACTGGGAATTAATTCCCTCAGAATTCCAGACGTACTGTATGATGATTAGCTAAGTGAAAATATACATATGGAATGGGAAAGAAAACCAATGCCCAAAAAATGTACTAAACTAAATCAAGCCTTCAACTCTTTCCAGCTAACCAGTAGTCTCCAGGGAAATTCCAATAATTTTGGTCTTTATTGCTTAATCATTTATTGCTGTTAGAACAGAATTTATAGCTTTTTTATGATGATGTATATGATTAGTCCATGAAGATTTCCAAAATACAGGTCTGGATCTGTGACTGAGATAAATTGCCATTTTTCCTTTTGATGTAGGATAGTTCTTCTGGACAGGATATCCTACAGAAGCACTGAAGACAGTTGGGTGTTGCACTTAGAAGTCAAAGTGGAAATACTTTGAGAAGGAGATGGGAAATTCCTCTGCTCCTTGAATTTGCACCTTTTTTTTACTTGAGTAGGGTGAATCTGAAGGAGATTGGTTGATATTCTTTAATGATGTGGAATTTGCCCTTAAATGTAGGAGAAAAGATGTCTTTCTGCAGCAGTTAAAGAAAAGACAGACATTTCTTTACATTTTCTGATATAAGAAACAGTTTGTACCCTAATAATATCTAGCAGCTCTTCACTGCTGAAATCAGTCAGGCTTATGGGTTTGTTGCTTGTTTTTGGGGGTTTTTTAAATTATTCCCATAACATCATGATACTGAATTGCTATGCTGAGAATTGCAGTATGGAAAAATAATCTAAAAAATCTTTTGTTACTGAAATCTTCTGTAAATATGAGAAGGGGAAGGGGAGAAGCCATGCACTTCTGTGACTTAAAATATGGGGCTGGCACTGACTCACTGTGCAGTGAAAAGCTGCGGTGCAATTGTTTAACATTTTTCTTTATCTCACAAAAAAATATGTTTGAAGTAGGTAACTGTTTATACCTGTTAGTCCTGTGAAATCCGGGTTGGTGCATTCTGAAATCCTGAACAGCTGAAAAGAGAAACTTGTGAAACTTTAAGGGGATCATCAGTGCAAGCTCTTCCTTTTAAATGTTATTTAACCTCTGTCTGCCCAAAATGACAAATATAGTTCTTTATAGAACCATTTATTATTCTTTGTCACTGCTGTTTGGCCAAGGCTTGTTGGTTACTTTAAGGATTTATTTAGTGTCACTGCTGGCAGTGCCTGAACTCTAAGTATTAGTAAGGGGTAGAAAATCTACATGTAGCTTTGCACATTTCTTTTAATTTTTTTTTCTGGTCATGAATGGAGCTCAATTTTTAATATGCATAAATGTCCACAAACCTTGCTGAAAAGCAGTATTTCAAAAGAATTTGTTCCGGTGCAAAATCACAGAAGATTCCATTTGGATTCAAAGACATTTGCACAGTGATACATTCCACTCTAGAACTGAAGTTTCAAGAGTTTTAATTTGATTCTGCACTATCACCACTTCTATTTTAGAAAAAATGTGCACTAATTTGGGAGCTCTTTATTTCCCTTCCCCTCCATCCCTCACTGAAATCAAAATTCCGAATGTATTATCAATGACAGGATAGTGGAATATAAGTTCCTCCTAGGAAATATGCTATAGGAATAAATCTAGAAAATTGTCTGTGGCAGCTGAGTAGGAAGGGGCTACCCACTCTCTTACCTGTTACATCACACTGACCTGAGCATTTAGCTGTAAATGTGTAGAATAAAGTGACTGCTTCCATGGATTGATTTGTTGTGAAGATGGGTTTAGAAACATCAGCTTTATCTCCCAAGCAAAAATAAGATCCTGAATGGATTTTACCAATCTCTTATCTGGCAAGCTAATGGTTAAACTGAAATTTGTTCCTCGACAAATACATTTAGGTAAATACCAAGTGAATATTAAGTGCTTTTAAAAAGTCCTGCTATAACCATTTGAGGTTTTAACCATTCAGACTAGCCGGCAGTGTTAAGGTGAACACTTAGTATCTCTGGGATCCAGCCCTCTATCTTCACACAGGAGGGCTGAGTCCAAAATAGTGACTACAGAATTATTTCATGATGGATAGCAATTACAAGGCAACTGGAAAAAATATTAAAGAAGACAAGTTTTTGTGAAGGTATTTTATCTTTCAAATAATTGCTGTTTTGCAACCAGCTTTATTTGCTAAAGTGATCATATGTGTCACAAACTGGTTTTGGGTTTTTTTTCTAATAAAAATAATGCCATATCTTTCATTAATTCCCTGAAAAGAGAGCAGAACATTAAGGACTCAATATCTGCAGTGTTAATATTTTCCTTCTCCTACGTGGCAGTCTCAATAAATGATTTTGTCACAGGCATGAAATAAAATAGTGTTCAACAGGCAATGGTTTTGCAGAAAAAGTTTGTAAATGACAGTGACTCATCTGTTATTCTCTGCTAGTTTCAGAAAGACTTATTAAAATTTACCTGTACCTGAGGTTTTAAAGTTTCAGTGAATCTAGTTGGTCATAACTTGATGGGTCAGTGGTTTGATTAATTCCAACCTTTTGTTCTCATTTTGCTTTCTGGCAGTGTAATTATTAGTTACATTATAGATGAGCATGAATGGTTATGTCAACATATTTCAGGTTGTAATGAGGAAAATATATAGGGGTATAATAAAGATAATGTGACTTCAGCTGTACTTTGTGAGCATGGCTCTTGATTTATGCTGTTTTTAAAATCGCAGTGATAACATTCTTGGAAGCAAATATAGTGAGGTCTTGTTATGCTCAATGTCACTCTGAAGACATATTCCAGTTGGCCAGAGCCTGTGGCTGCAGCTGTCTCTACTTCATTACACCACTTCCAGCACCTGCACCTTTAGGAAATAACTAAGATTTTCAGCTGACATCTTCTAGGCATTTATTTATGCTGCGATTGAAAATGATTCAATCTGTATGCTAGAGAGGAATGTTCTTTCACTAAGGGCAGAAACTGATGAGAAGAAAATGTGCCCTCATAATGAAAAGCACTAATTTATATCACCCTACATGGGAAAGAAATTGAGGTTAAAATAATGTTAATCTAACAAGCAAAGAAAATGAATTTCTGATATTTATATGACAATTTTAGTTTAGTCTCAGTTTTCTATTTTTGGAGATTGTTAGAAGTGTCCAGCATCATGAGTTATTAAATATCACACTGCTGTTTGTATTTAAACACAAGATAATAAGTTAGAGATAGTGGCATTGTCATACTTAAAGATCTGATTACTTTCATTGTCTGAATTCTTGAAAGAAACATGCTTTTCTGAGCTTTCCTAAATATAGCATTATGAAAGACTCCTCACACCTTTCAAAAGCATGTTCCCAGCTTTAGGAACATGAATAGACCTACTGCTATCTGTATCATGATTAAAATCAACCAAAGTGTAAGAGGTATTTGGGAGAGAGGTGCCTGGATATTAGAGTGCTCTACTGACTGTAGATATGGTGAAGCGAGACACAACGTGGAATTAAGCTCTATTATATTTAATATTTTATAAATATTGTAGCAACTTTAGCAAGCATTCTAATTCACTTTAGTTCTTCACACTTGAATAAAATTCATGGTCATAAAAAAAACCACATTAGCAGGATTGCTCTACTCTGGACTACTACAGCACGGAGTAATTTGCCCTCTATGAATTTATTCTTCTCAAGGATGACCCTAGCTACAGGTGCTTCATAATCAATCTACTATTACCTGGAAAACTATTACAAGGTTATTCTAATGAAGAACAGGGTGTAACCTCTGATATATTAGAAGAGATTATTTTGTCATACTGTCTTCAGCTGTGGAGTGTTAATGTCCGTATTTCAACAACTTTAATTCTTGTTTCTTAGATTCAAAAATTGTTTCCCACCAAACTTCATCTCCTAGATGTTATGTAAAAAGCAATCAGTGTCATAAATGTGACAGACCCTTCACATGTGGACTTAGGAGAAGATGTAAGTAAAAGCTTAAGATGCAAAAAAAAATAGAAGAAAAATGACAAATGACTGTAGCAGGACAATTGCCTAAGCAGGGATACAGCAGTTCGAAATTTATTGCTTTTAAGTTACTAGTGATAAGACTGAGCAAGAGCAGTTTTCTGTTCTTAGTGCTGAAGAACGCTGAGACCAGCTTGAGCAAAGTATCAAACCCACCATGAGGACATGCAAGACAAGTTCTCCCTGAGGTCGGGAGCAGCAAGGTTGTGCAGACACTGGTAAAGAAGAGAGTCAGAGGTGCTCAGCAGAACAAACCAAAGAGATGGTAACACTTTTTTCAGCACAAAGCTGAAAGGCATTTTCAAAATACATTTTGTTGAGTAAGCCTGACAACACACAATCTGAAAAATGCATATGACTGACATCTTACACTATAAAAAGCCTGTCCCGCTTTGTCCCAGCAAAGGCTTACAGCATATCTCCCTAAGGTGTTTGAAGTTCCTTCCGTCAAATTTACTCCCCGAGGCTGAGTGAAAGAGATATGCCTATAGTCATTTTTATGGGTGAGAAGTATTAATCTCTACTTAATAATTGTTTTCCTACTTTTAATATAATTGCTTTAACATAATTGCTTCAATATTGCCTCAAAAAATACTGCACTACATTTGAAGTTATAGCTATTCATACGGTGTAGTAAATATTTCTGATTAAGCTGAATTTATTTCCTACTCATTATCACTATTGTAATCAATTTAAATAAATAATTAATTTTATTTATATAAATTTATTTGGCTTGCCATACTTGATCCTTAAGGACAAAGTTGTATAAATTACACCTGTATAGTCCTTTAGACATAAACCATTAATAAAATCTGGGGCCAGGGTTAAATCCAGCCACACGCAGGCTCCTCTCTGAGAAGGAGTTTAGAAGACAAGGGGGTCCTTTCTGTACCTTGTGACTCAATGGGAGGCCTTATCTAATAATCTTTGTCTGAAGATCCCACTCTGCTCATGACTATGACAACACAGACTATTTTAAAATGTTATAAATTAAAAATAGCATGTGATACCTTTGTTAAAATAAATCCACTGAACCACTGCAAAAAAAATTGTTTGATAGAAACCTTGAGGAAAATTATGTAATTTGCATAGTGTTAATTGCAAACATTAAATGTTGAACTGCATTTCTGCTGAAATAGGAATTTTTGAATTTCTGAATTCAGAATATATTTAAATTACTTAAGGAAAAACCCTACATGGCTATGTTGATCCCCTTTTGGCATTAGGCCTTTTTGAAACAAAGGTTCTCCTAGAAGACCATCAGGGATCCTTTCCAATCAATATTTCTAGGATTCCATGAGAATAACAGGTTTATAAGCAGCTGCATAAAGTATCAAAATATAAGAGAATTCCAGATTAAAACTGAAGAAAAATATAATAAAAGTGTGGAAATGCCTCTTCAAAAGCTTGGAGTCTATTCTAGATTTCCCATGTATCCTAATAATATATTTACCAGTCATATAAATATTCCCAAAGGGAAATTTATCCTTGAAAATAATTATATCTATTATGGTATCTTTGTGATGACACAGATTTTCTGTGTATTTGTCTTTGTTATCTCCAATATTGCATTGCAAAAGCCATAGTTAATCTTTTTCCATTTCATAAAGAATTATAAGCTATCATTATTGTGCAGTATTGTGCAGAGGTTTTTGGGGATATGTTTCCTGAAATGCAAGCAGGTGTGTGATAGTTGTCTCTGCTACAGGAACTGATATTTGTTTCTGCTGCAGGAACTTCCATGAAAATGGAAGTATCATACAGCGTTCAGCCAGAACACATGTGATGTGTTAATTAGAGGCTTCTGTGAGTTTCAGCAGAAAATTGCAGCAGAACGGAGGCTGGAAACAATTTTCTAAAAATCATGCAAACAAGGAGGAAGGAGAACCCTGCATCTCTTATACTACTTTATTTCTTACTGAAACTACTAAAAATGAAGGAATTATTTTACTAAGCACAGTTATAAGAAAGCAGTAGGAAGATCTGTGTTACGGTATGTCATGTGAAATGTGAAAATGATGCAGCAATTGGTGTAGAAATCTAGAAAGTTAAAGGATTGTTTTTGCAAAGGCAGACTATGAATTTTGATAAGTAATAGACTAAATCTTTACTGCTGAAACTTGGAGAACCCTTTGAATTTTCAAATAGTCCTATATTGGAGGTTTAAATTCTATGTTAACACCCAGTCCTCTAAATGGCTTATTTTTAAATAATTACAAAATCTTTAAAGTTCCTTTTACTAATGACCCTACTATCCATTCTACTTTAAACTTTTCCTTTTGTTTCATTCATTTCAAAGTGAAGGTTTATCTTGTTTAAGGAGGCTTTTTTTTCCCTCTGTTATCCTTAAAATAGCCATATCATGTTGCATGAAATTTCTCAAAGCCAGTGTCTAACCTGGTAAAGAATTTCATCCTAATATCTAACCTAACTCTCTTTCAGGTTAAAGCCATTCCCTTTGTCTTACCACAGCATGCCCTTGTAAATTGTCCCTCCCCAGCTTTCTTTTAGACCCCCTTTAGGTACTGAAAGGCTGCACTAATGTCTTGTCACATCTAAAACACCCCAGCTCCCTCAGCCTGTCCTCACATGAGGAGGTGCTCCAGCCCTCTAATCATCTTTGTGGGCCTTCTCTGGACCTGCATGAGCAGCTCTACATCTTTTTTGTGCTGTGGACCCCGAGCTGGTTGGAATACCCCGAATTCAGTTTCACAAGAGCAGAGTAGAGGTGCAAACCTCAGAACTTAATTAGGAGCCAAGTTTAGATGTTTTGCGTTGTGGCAGAAGCCTCTCCCTCTCCAGCCACTATAATGAGAGTCTTGAAAAATTAATCCAGTCTGTAGAAGTTATCTTTCTTAGTTATGTTCTCTCATTTCCTTTACAGTAGTAGTGAAAACCTCTTTACCTGAGTAAGATGAACAAACGTAGAACTGCAGAACTGTAGGTATTCCCTCAAAGACAATACAACTTTAAAATCTTGAAAGTGGTGGATAATGTAATGTAGATCATATGTGCATTCTTTAAACAGATTTTTTGTCCTTCTCCTAAGACCTAGTCTAATGAGAAAAAATGCAAGCATTTTAGCAAACTTATTTTGACATTAGTTTTGTAATTATTGTTTTTAAGTACAGTTTTTATGAAATATTTTCAAGGTAATAACAAGAAGGAAGAGAAACATCAAGTGATCGCTGCCAATTATGATTACTTCTTGAAATGTGGAAATGCTTATCAAATATTTGGAGGGTTAACTGCATAGAGGTTAGAGAATGAGAGAAAGTACAGTCATGCTGCTAAAAAGGATCTATCAGTTATAAGAAAGCACAAGATGGAAATGATCAACAAAATTTGTTTACTGTAGAGATTATATATACAAAAGGCAAACATCATAATGAAGCACATAAACATTATGTGCATTGTTTAAGTGACATATGAAGTAGTTAAATTCTCTTTGGCTTTGGTTAGGACTTAGATGCAATATTATGACCAGTTTTGGGCTTCATGCTTCACAAAGGGTACAAACCAATTGGATTGGGTCCAAAAGAAAATAACAAGACTGGTTACAGGTCTAGAAAACATAACTTCTGAAGAAAAATTGAAGCTATTAGGCTTGTTTAGTCTAGAGCTGAGGAGACTGAAGGGAGCTACTACAGCAGGATACAGAAAGGTAAAAATAGGAGATAGGAATAAGCAGTTTTCCATAGCCAGCATGAATAACAGTAAAGTAAAACAGAATTCAGTGAAGTTAAGTCTAAACATTATTAAAAGTCTTCTAGCAGCAAGGCTATTTGAGCTCTGTAATAGCCTGTGAAAGAAGAGTCTTAATGCCTCCTTTTGTGGAAGTAAATAATAAAAACACTTTGTGGAATAATTCAGGTACACTATGAGTCCAGAAATTAATTGCATAACTCCTTGTGATCCCATCCAGCTTCATTGTTTATGATTTTATGATTATTCATTTTGAATTCTTTTTATAAGATATTATGTGGAACATATTCTAAACAACATATGTAGGATTGCATGCGAAAAGCTCATCTGCACACCCAGAAAGGGGCACAGACAAACAGTGGCAGCTGGGGGAGACAAGGCCAATCTTGGGGGCCAGCAGACCATCAGAGGTCCATCTCCACAAACCTAGAGGAGTAAAAAGGCCTAAAGTCATGTGAGAACATGAATTAAAGACACGAGGAAGTGACACAATGTCTGGGTACCTCCCAGAGATGTTTCATGAGAGCCTCAGCCCCAGTGACCTGATAGGAAACCCCTCAGGATGGGTCAATGTCAGAACATTCTCTGGGCTGAAGATATTGCTGCTTGGGGGATGGAACATATTATGGCATGCAAGGGAAGGGTATTCTGTGTCACACAGGACTTTCTATGGGATATTTAAGGGATGAACCAAAGATGGGAAAATGGATGGTGTGAGATGATTTGGGGAGGGATAAATGTGGGGAAATAAAAGGATAAGGAGCCAAAAGATGCCAGTCTTACATAAATGGTTACTTATAGGTATATTTGTCTGGTCATCCCCTGTGCCTGATGAGTGTATTAAATCTCTTGTTAAATCTCTTTTTATCTCTTTTCCTGTGTAAGGCCTCTGTATTTAGTATGAGGGGATTCGGGTACAGAAATTAGTCAGACCATGGTTTGGAGGGTCCGTGTGCATTGGTTTAGGGACTGGAAAGACTGGAATTAATGAAACCAAATGACAATGAGAGGTGTGGGACCATGAATGACAGGGGACCCATGTTCCTGAGCGGCCAGGAACTGGAAGAAGTCCATGTGTCTGAGTGTGTGATCACTAGTGAAGATCAAGTTGGACAAGCTAAAGAGTAGGAGAAATGGCCTGGGAGCTGGGATGTATTAGTCTCAAAGGTAAAGAGCATGGAAAGGGCTGGCTGTTCATGAATGTGTGAGTCCTGGTTAGCTCTGTGTGTGTGTGTGTGTGTGTGTGTACATATCCATCTAAGTACACCATGGTCTGTAACATCAGCTGGTGTGAGGCTGTGGACTCAGGGGTTTATTGGGAGACAGCAGTCCAGGGTCTGTGATCTGTGTAGCCAGACATGTATTTATGTATCTATGTATCTATGTGGGGTGTATGCGTGCTTGTCTTCTTTGTGTGTGTGTACGTAGAAAGAATACATTGCCAACCTTGCTGTGGGTTGGACCTGGGGTCTGGAGTTGTGCATCCTCACCTTCATCAGGTTACTGCCTTTGACCCCAGACACCAGCAAAAAGCACAGACTGTGCTTCTGTTACTTGGTTATGTGTGCTTTCTTGGCTGCTGTGTTGATTAAAAACAAATATATTTTCACTGTGTTAAGGTTTCTAACTGTTTAAGTAAACTCCAGTGCTTCTTCCCTGCCTGGTTATCTCTAGCACATTTGTTTTTGTCATATCCCCTCTTCCAACCTGACAGTAGTGAGCCTCTCTAGAGGTTCCTGCAAGGATAGTGACATTTCAGACTTCTGAATGACTCTGTGCCTTCCGCACACACTCAGTCTCAATTTTACACAGTCTCAATTTTATAGGTGCTTTGAGATTGTTGAAGGAATAGTAGTCATAGCAGAAAACAGACACCACTCTTCCACAGGAATGATTCTAGAAAAAAAGTTATAGCAGTATGAAAGGAATTAGTAATTCTTTTTATAAAAATCATAAACTTGTCCCATTTTCCCCATAGCTTTTGACCATTATTTTGCTTTATTGTTCTGGAGAATATTCAAGATTATTCTCAAGGTGAAAAATTTTGAATCACGGGTCATCCCTTTAATTTTATCTCTTTATCAAAACATTGTGACCACTTGCTCAGAAGTCAGTTTATGTTACTTTTTTGAACATTTCTTCTATTCTTCTGTATTTGAGTGTTTCTCACACCCAGAATTTAAGCTAAATGGACCTGTATGAGCACATGAAATTTGGCTATATCATGGATTTGCAACCCATGGATTTGTAAACTGTGGGTTTACATACAATGGATTTCATCTATGTAGAAACAGTGCATAATACAACTTTGTTCCATAGTTTCATAGTTTTAATGAGAATCTTTAAACCATACAAACCTTAATTCATTGCAGATGCATACTTTGAAACACAGAAACAATAGTGACATTTCTTTTGCTTGAGCAAATGATGGTTGGTAGGTGTTTAACTTTTTTTCACTGAAATGTAGTGGATACTCATGATGTTCTGCATTTTCAAAGTATTGCATGGTGGTCCAACCCAAAACTGCCTCAGTACAAAGACAGTTGGAGACTCTCCTCTAACTGCCTTTGCCCTAAAGGGTTTACTTATATTTTCCCATTTTAAACACTTTTCTGAAGATGAAATACTTTGAAAGGGAAGAAATGCCTGACTTTACATCAGATGTACTTTTCCTGTGCTTTGAAGATATAAAGTGCTGCATTGTGTGCCTTCTTATTTGTAGTTTATCTTAGATGTTTGCTTCAAATCCCCTCTGTCCCTTCCCTTACAGTTGCTTCACTTCAACCTCACTTTAGCTGCCACCCATATATCCCTTCCTCTTATCTTATCCCTCTTCCACTTCCACCACCCGCTTTGTCCCTTGCCTCATCTTCAATATCATCAGTCAACAAAGAAAAAGCCAGGAAAATTAAAGGACCTAGTAAGGCAGCTGCAAAATATTTATGAACTTTCTGTCTTTTATGTTATATCTCTTGAGTCTTAACCCTTTATTTGTTTTATCTATTTATAAACTGGGGAAAAGACTGCTCTTTATTCTTTGCTGGCAAGTTTGGTGACATAGCTTCTTTTTCAACTGAAATACCTAAGTTTTTCTGTAACACAGGCTGTGACAGTATAGATGTTTTGACAGACATTAAAAGCAATGTTGCATTTTAATTGACTATAGATCTTGTTTTGTCTAAAACAGAAGTAGGTATTAAGTGATCCATGAATTCACTGCTATAGCTCTATTTTGTTTTTGCTTGCTTGTGCTTACTGGAGTTGATTGCCTACTTTATCAGGCTTTGTAACAGGCCAGGTAAGACTTTAATATAGACAAGGTTATGTGCTGAGCTGCAATGGAGCTGTTTCATTGCCTTTCCTGCTTTCAGTTCACACTTCATAGATAGTCATTACTGTGACATTCACGGTGTCACCTTGGTATTATCCTAGTCTGTTGAAGATGTTGCTGACACTCTCATAGAGTGTATAGAAAGGTAAGAATCTGTGAAGAATGGAGATGTCAATTTCTATCTAGATGCTCACTCTAGGTCACTGAGTACAACCCAAAGGGTCAATATAAAGGCCTGGTGTCAGTAGTATTTGGGATTAAAAAATAGGAGTTATTCCAGAACTTTACAGGGATTCTGAATGGGTAAACAACTTTAAAATTAATTTCCTATGAATAGCTATTTTACTGTGTAAAATGGTGATATTTGTTGTTTTACTGCTGGACATTTGGCCCTGACACTAATTTTCTGTAGAGATGGTCTGTATAGCTGTGGGCTCATGAGGAGGAGGTGGAAGATGGGAAATTCTAGATGTCCTGCAGGCTGTCATTCAGATTAAGACTTCCTCATTCATAAGGATCTGTTTGCCCTGTAATACAGTATACTGGCAGGCCTACCCAGACAGCATATAGGTGTGCCCTCCCCACAGAAATGTGTTTATGCTGACATTCACTAGAAGTTTGTTCATTTGAAGGCATCTCTTCTTGCAGATATCTCTGTGAAGTATACATGTGAGTGGTGTTATTCATCCAGACCATATCACAGACCAAAACATCTGAACATGATACAAAATCTGTTACATTTTCCTTCCATCATCAGCTTTTATTGTTTGCACTGCTGATACGTATGTGCACGTGTACACATCTACACACATACATACATGTGCATATATACATATATGTATATAAATCAAAGAATAATAGAATTATTTATGTTGGAAAAAACTTCTAAGATTGAGTCCAACCATTAACCCAGCACTGCCAAGTTCATCACTAAACCATGTCCCTAAGTGCCACATCTGCCCATCTTTTGAACACTTCCAGGAACGGTGTCCCAACCAACTCCCCAGGCTACCTGTTCCAATGTTTCACAGCCCTTTCCAAGAAGAAATTAATCCTAATTCCCAAACGAAACTTTCCATGGTGCAACCTGAGGCCATTTACTCATCTTGTTTGTTACTTGGGAGAAGAGACTGGCGGCCACCTGGCTACAACCTCCTGTCAGGTAGTTGTTACTGAAGTTAGTGAGGCAAATCATATATTCAAAGTGAGGAATATTCTTATTGAAAATCTTGGTCTTGTGACCCTCACTTACCCAGGATGTACCAGAGAAGTTGTGGATGCTTCATCCCTGGAAGTGCTGAAGGCCAGGCTGGATGGGGCTTTGACAACCTGGTCTAGTGAGTGACATTTCTGCCCATGGCAGTGTGGCGGGGTTGGAAGCAGATGATCTTTAAGGTCCCTTCCTTAAAGGTTTTTTATGGTTCTATGATTTCTATGGATGCAAAAGAGGAAAATCCTAGAGCTTTTCAAATCAGTGGATTTACTGTCATAATGTGTGTGTAGTCAGGATTGAATAAAATGTGTTTTGGAGCTTTTAAGGAGGATTTGCAGGATTAAGAGATGAACTGAAATCTCAGTCCTTACAGATTTGCATGCTTTCAAACTGTCTTGAAGAGAAAGTCAAATGAAAAACCCCTTGTATCTTGCTCACTTCCTAAAAGGTTTAGAGAAACTTTTAACCAAAAAAGGATTTATTTATTTGATTAGAGCTGGCAAAGTTAGAACTTAGTTATTCCCGGGTGCTGAACAGATGCCCAAAAACAGAGAAGCTCTTCCTCTCTCCGTATTGGTATAATTAATTAGTTTACTGACAGATTGCTCATGACTGAGATAGTTGCTTACCGCAGTTATGACTTGGATTGATTTTAGCATTTCTTGGTTTGTACAATTAAAGCCATTGTGTAGCTTCAAGTTATAGCCTGTTTGTTTACATAAGAATAAGAACTGTATATATTCCATTCTGTAAACTTATTTGTGAAAGTCTTGGTGGTTTAGCCCTCTAATCCCATAGGAGAAATAAGGATGTAAGAATAGTCTATAGCCCCAGATCATATTAAACAGTAGACCACATCATATAAATACCACAAATCTCAATTGAATCTCATTTTTACTTATGTTTTGGTTATGGAATATTTTTGAATCTTTTAAGTACCTTTTATCCTAAATGAGTGCATATATAAAACTTATAAATTGTACTGCTGTGTACATGGATGTCCTGACCCCAGCATGAAACAGACAGGATTTCTTTTTTCCCTCTGTCTAAGTGGCCTTTATCACTCTCATTACATGTATAATGGTGAAATGAGGAAAAAGGAAAATAATATATTAAGAAGAAGGAAAAATGATTTAAAAACAGCAGAACAAAAAGAAAAGAGAAAAAAGAGAGAAAATAAATATCTGAATCCAATAAAAATAGTTCTAGGGCAATGAATGCAAATGTTGATATTAATGTAAGATCTAAACCAGTACTATTATAGAGTTTTTGAACCTATTTTCATTGGTTTGTACATTTTATGTCCAAAATGAAATTGTATTCATGTTTTTCAATGTTTTGAATTTATTAACTAAAAGTTAATAGTTTTTGCAAGTGCACCTGTTTTTTTGTTTTGTTAAGAAGCTATTTGAAGTCACTGACTATGATATCAGGATATTAAATTCTTTGCGGATTAGAAACACAAACCAAGAAATGGAGAAGAAAATACATGAAAACTGCTCATAATGCTTGGCAAAGAGTGGTTCCAGCAAGTCAGAATTTTAATTATATTAATGTCTTTTGTACACATCAAGGCTGAAGAGAAGATTAAGTGCATGGAGAGAAACAATGAGCGGTTTTAAAAGATGTTGTGTGGAATCCAGAGGCTATGAAGGACAACATCATCAAAGTTAGAAGTTACTGCTTCAATAAAGGTATAACAAATGAATGATGATGTATGTGGAAGAAGGACTTGGCTTCCTGGAAGTGACTGAAGGTCTCTAGGCTGCTTAAATGATCTTGGCCACCAAGTAGTTTGAAATATATACTGTAATTATTCTCTCTATATTACCATAAGTCATTTGAGAATTGTAAAGGGAGTGGACAACTTTTTCAACCTCTTAAGTTATAGAGAACCTTAACTGAAATTCTGCAGTTTATAAGCAAGTATTCTATTGGTAAAGACAATGAAAGACAGAGAGAGAAAGGGAGACAGAGTAAACAAGCACTTAGAACTTTCTTCAGCATAGGAAACCAGGACTGGGAGAACTGGCAGAGATGCTTCTTATTGGTTCCTTATAGAAATGAACAGGAGAGGTAGGAGTTTTACTAAAGAGCTCTTGGGAGGTCTTGGGATGTGCCCAACCTTCATTTATGACAGCAGTGTCTATCTAAAGAGGCTTGCTTTCTTCCGCTGTGCCTGAAGTTCAGGAGCAATCATAATGCTCTTAGGAATTTGTCAGGCTGCTACACTGATTCTAGTGTAACTATCAGTGTTTCCCATGCATCCAAAACATTCTTATTGCCTCCAAGAATGTTCAGGTAAACCTTAAGGGAAGCTATTGCCTCTATTTAAACAATGAGCAAGTTCTTTCAAATATAGTGGAAGATAAGAAAAGAATTAAATTTTGTCTTTGGGTGGATTTTTCATAATCTCTCTAAATGAATTCATATAAAGAGACATTTATCTTTCCTTATATATACTCTCATTGATGTAAAGTACAAGAGGTAGCAAAAGAGAAATAGCAGGTGAGATAGAAGCAGAAAAAGTAGAGGAGATGTACAATCATAGACAAAAAGAGAAAGGATTGTGTAGCCACAAATTTAGTGATGAGGACCAAACCTCACCATTTATAGTTATGTATCTAAACCTAGTCCTGAATTACCTACTTGAATTTTACAATACATTGCATTTTGGGAAGATCAGTGTTGGCTTACAGGTTTCTGGATGAATACAACACGGGTTTGTTGTCAAAAACTTGATATTCCTTAAAGGATTTCCTACTCAGGTGAGAGAAGCAACATGATGAAGTTTTCCTTGCATGTGATTATTGCTGGTTAGAAGATTTCATAATTTAGCAGCAAAGAAGAACTGTTGAGGCAGGGGCAAAGGGGAGGAAAAAAAATAAAGAAAAAAAAAAAGATTACATGACCTTACTGACAGGCTGTTTAGCAGAGGTATTCACAGCCATACTAAAACCAAGAAAGAGCTTTCACTCTGCTGTGGAAAGGAAATGGAAGAAGAATTACTGGATTAGTATTTTCTGGTGACTGAAGTAACTCTTGTATGCTGGGTCCGAACAAATTTTGAAAACAGACTCCTAATAATCTCCTCAAATTATCTGTGGCTAGAAATGTAACACTTTCTTATTCTTTCTGTTTTAAAATATGGTTCTATATACAAATCCACGGTTTGTATAATTTTACTTTGCAGCCACAGTGACCAGTGTAACATTTCATATTATTAAAATGATAATGACTGGAAAGTTGGTGAGTGATTTCTGTAACAACTCATTTCATAGTGCAACATGTTCAGTGATTTTATGCAATTGATACATAGCTTTTTAAGAATGTGCTCTAAAAATTATTCCTAAAATGACTCAACCTCTCCAGTCCATCTCTAAAAAACATAATTAGCCAGTAGACTGGTTACAAATGTTTGCAAGTTTTCACAGCCTCTTAATAATGTAGAAATTCTACAGAGGAACATGGAATAGAGCACTATAGCAGATTCTGTGACTTATTTCTGCTGATTTTTTCATATTGTTCCTTTAGAATGAACATGCTTGTACAGCGCAAATATTCTTGGTTGTTTGTAGAGCCTTGAACTGACAATGACATGTTATTCTAACTTCAAATCAATGTAAAATTGGTTTTCATTTACTTTTTTTATCTTTCTTCCCCCCCTTTCTTGTTCTCTCCCAATCCCACCCCCACCCCACAGTCCTTTATTTCTTCATTCATTTTTCCTAAGTGTTTAAGTAAGTGCCAGAGATTTGCTAAACATCACATGGTCTATTGCAAACAATATTTAGAGGACTTTGAAATATTTACATGCTGCTTTTTGGATACCCTTTAATGCCTTGAAAATGTGTACTTATCTGGTTGCATATGAAAGAACATACACCAAGATCAAGTAACTTCTTATTACAAATAAATTATTTATGGAAATCTAACGTTGTTAATGGAGCAATTCAGCAAAAGGTTATTTTCTTAATTTTTTATAGCAGACACTGTCTATAAGCCTATCTCTCTGCAAAAAGCACATTGCTTCTCCACACCTTAGGCAAATATTTATATTCCACTGTAGTACATATTTGGCATTGTTCGTGCTAACCTTTACTTTTTTATCTTGGAAAATGTCAGTGTAACATATCTTAATAGTTGTTTATGCAATCCTATAAATGCTTTGAATTAAGAATATTAATTTACTCTTATTCTGTTCTCTAGAGGAAATATCTTCAGAACTTTTACTTTGCTTCTCAATTTGTCTGTCTTGGTGCCTAATGTATAGAAGAAAGGCCAATATGTCCTTGCTTTCTTGCTACTTCTTGTTTGAATTTGAATTGCTTGGGTGTAGAGGGAGTTCATGCTGCTTCTTCTAATCACTTTCACAGTAGTTCTTCTTTAGAACTGAAGATTTTCAGAAGAGGTAGTATTTTCTTTTCTAACTGTAAAGCATGTAATGCATGTAATGAAAATATGATCTGGTGTCAAACCTTTAGGTTAGAAATTAAATACTAATCACAACAACTTCATTCCTTGGACAATGCATAAACAAGTAATCCAAATTTGTAAGCAATCCTATAGGATATGGCATAAAAAAATGTGTTGCAAAGACAAATGATTACAGATCAGATTAACTTTTTCTATAACAGATCTTGACTTGAATAAAATAAATGACACAGTGTCACATGGTGTTCTTGTAAGTAGGTTAGAGAAACATATTACTATAAGGTGATGCAAAGCTGGCTCAAGGCCAGTAGGTAGCTATCAATGGCTCATTGTTACACTGGAGGGTGTATAAATTTGAGTCTTCATAGTTGTGTTTTAACTGTTTCTCAGCAACAATGCAAGAGAGTAAACTTAAAAAAAAATACAGTGTATGATAGAGGTTAGAGGCATACCAAAGAGGTTAATTAGTTCACCATAAGGAGGCAAAAGTTGAGAAAATGTTTTCTTGAAGGATGTAGTTAAGGGAGAAAAGAAAAAGTTTCTATATTTAGTAATGAACAGACACAACACTTTGAAAATATCTGCAGGATGGAGTGGAACTCAATTTGAATATCAACAGAAAGTAGCTTAAAAGGGTCTTACAGAGAGGAAAGGATGATATGTTTACATATCCATAGCAGGTAAGAAGACAAATAATGGATTTAAATTACAACAAGGAAGATCTGGGTTAGATATAACAAAAAAGAATTCAAACAGGAAGGCCAAGGAAATATTGGAATACACTGCCTGTGGAATCTGCAAAATTTCTACTACCTGGAGATTAGATTAAGACGGCTGAAGCCACTCTCTGGGATGTCATTTCTTGATAAGTCTGGTGATTCTGGGAAGTATACTATATAAGGATGGCATGTACCTGTGTTATATTTAGATTGCCAAATCAGAAACCTTTATTTTTGTTGCTGTTATTTGGAAGAAAGAAGTAAAACTGTATGTTCAATTTTTGACAGGCTCAGTTTCTCAGTTTTCATTATGTAACTATTGCTGAGGCCCCACACTCTCCCTGCCAGTTTTATGGAGCCCAATCTGACAGCTCATCTACAAGAGTTTAAGGTTTAGTTCCAACCCTAACTTAACTTATTGCTTAGTCTCCATTCTGAGACTATAAACAAGGGTAGCAATGGATACCAAATGTGACTGTGGTTTTGGTAAACTAGATATTGATTGAGACCAGGGCTTTGTTCAACACAGGATGAGAAACAGTTAGAAGATAGTAACATAATTTAGTCACCACCACTATAGGCCAGAACCATAATTGGTAATATTCCAAATCTTTTAACAAAGCTTTTGAAATGCCTTGTTCCCTAATTTCTGTTGGTTTCTTTTTTTTTTTTTTTTTTTTTTTTTTTTTTTTTTAATTGCACTGCACAGAATTGCTGTTGTGATATATTTCATAACTGTTAAATTACAGAAAAAGAGAGAAATGTTATCCCATTTAAGAGACGAAAGAGTTCACACAGGTTGAACGTTACACTTACAAGCAGATATTTAACAGGAAATGAATATGTGGCATCTACTTTGGAACAGCAACATTTTCTGTGGTAGTTTTGCTTTGGTATTTTTGTAGTTATTCTAAATAAAAGCTTTAAATTTATGTAAAGAAACTGCTAACAAAGTCTGTGGCTGGAAGAATGTCAATTTCAAGTTTCTGGTTATAATTTAAAAATATGTATTACAGAAATCGAATATATTGTTCATAGCTGCCAATATTTTTTCTGCCTACAACTCCAGTGACAACCTAGTACTTGAATGACACAAGAAGCTAGTCACATCATGCTTTAATATATTTTACACTAGGAAATTAACCTAATTTTTTTATAGTATTTCCTTTTCAGTTGACAGTATATATTGGCATACACATCATAATTGAAATAAGGAATTATAGGAAAAAAATATGGAATTAATCTTTTGAGCTTGACCTATGAGGGCTTACAAATAGTACTACTTGGCAAAAATTCTCCTAACGGCTTTATTTCTGTCACAATTTGTCATTTGTAGAACATGGAGTTTCATGCAGCAGTGGAGACTACTTCCTATTCAGAAGTACCTTATTCCACGTCTGATAATGATGAAATAATGTATCCTACCTCCCTCTTTTCCAGGCCCAAAAGCTGTTAAATGTCTCATACCTGTTGATATCAAAAGATACATACAATTGTACAGAATGAGTTTTCTAGCAACCAGAAGAGGAACTATTTCATCCCTGGTAGCTGGAACATCACAGAAGCGCAGAATCATAGAATGCCTGGTTTGGAAGGGACCTTAAAGATCATGTAGTTCAACCTCCCCTCCCAGGGGCAGGGATGTCACTTAATAGATCAGGTGGTTTAAGCCCCCATCCAAACTCACTTTGAACATTTCCGGGGATGGGGCATCAACCTCTCTAGGCAACCTGTGCCAGTGCTTCACTAGCCTCTGAGAAAGAAAATTTCTTCCTAACGTCTAATCTAAATCTGCTCTCTTTAAGTTTAAAGCCATTGTCCCTTGTCCTGTCACTAACTGCCTATGTAAAAAGTCCTCTCCCTCCATCTTATAAACCCCCTTAAGGTACTGGAAGGCTGCAATGAGGTGTACCTGCAGCTTTCTCTTTTCCAGACTGAACAGCTCCCGCTCTCTCAGCATGTCTTCACAGGAGAGCTGCTCCATCCCTCTGATCATCTTGGTGGCCTCCTCTGGACTTGATCCAACAGTTCCATGTCCCTCCTGTGCAGTGGACCCCGGAGCTGGATGCAGCACTGCAGGTGGGGTCTCACCAGAGCAGAGTAGAGGGGCAGAATCCTCTCCTTCACCCTTCTGGTCACTTCTGTTTTGATGCAGCCCAGGATGTAGTTGTCCTGGGCTGCAAGTGCATGCTTTTGGCTGATGTCCAGCTTTTCAGCCACTAGAGCCCCCAAGATCTTCTTCACATGCAGGGCTATTCTCCGGGACTTCTTCTCATGTCTGTACTCACATCTGAGATTGCTCTGGCCCAAGTGCAGCACCTTGAACTTGGCCTTGCTGAACTTTATGAGGTTCCTGTCTCATGTCATACATTACCTCCTCATTTTTTTTAAATTCAGTTAGACTGAAAAACAGGAAATCTAGAGGTTTTATGTGTAGAAAATTCTTGTAACAACATCTATTGTCCATGAATAAATTACTTTAATGTAAGAAAAACTGCAGTGGGTCAAGTAATATTTTTTATTCAGAGTCATGTTGTACCCAGTGTCAGGCCTTAAGGAAAGAAAAGACAAAATAACACCACCTTTGAAGTGTACCTTTTTAGCTTCCAGAAATTTGCATGCCAGGAACTTCCTGAACTGGAGCCTGGAGATATTCTTTGTAGCCCCAATGAGCTTATATTCTGTGCAATTCTGTAATTATTTTCTGGAGCTGCTTTTGTTTATGGCTTCTGCAGCAACTTGTGGCAATGGGTTCCAATGTTCATACATCTCTGTACAAATATATTTTGCAAGAGTACATAAGATTAAGTGCTTAAATTCTATTTAAGGTAAGAGTCTATCACTTGAACATACTAAAATAATATTTGTATCCTGTTAAAATAAGAAATGTACAAAATCAGAACAGAAATCAGAAAAAGAAAATAAATTCAGAGGTTTATGGATGTTGATTGCCTCCAAAAAGAATCAGCTACTTCTTTTCCAAATTTATACCACAATGATTCTCCTAACTTGGGCCCTGATTATTCTCCTACTCTTTGTATTTTCATAAATTTTATCTTCACTGATTTCAGAGGAGTTCTTCTTCTGTGCTCTGAGAGTGCACCAAACAATGAATATAAACTCTTGAAGATAGGGGCACTTCTTTCTTGGTCAAATACAGAGTATATAGAGTAAGTCAATTGTAAAATGAATCACCTCAACTATGTAGCAAATTGGATGTAAAAAATTCCATAGGTTGATATTTCAGTTACTGGCTGACTTATCCCTCAAAGCATCCAAAAATAAAACAAAAATCTATCCTTTAAAAAAACCAAAACAAAACAAAACCATAAATATTTTTTAAATTTTAGATTGCTCATGTACCTAAGTTTTTCATTATAAACAACTCTACCACTCGCTCCTGTTTTTACATTATTTTTCAATGAGGTTATGGTTAAGTCATTAAGTGATGATGATCAATAGGAGTAGAATAAAACAGTTGTCATTGAAGCCTCATTGACTGTAGCACATCAATTTGCAGGGTAGGCTGCTTACTTCAGATTATTTCTAGTTCACTCCTGCAAACTGGGTTCTGTGAGGAGAGAGAGCACATTAGGTGAAGCTCTGAATCACATCTTTCAGTAATTTAATCCAAAAGGAAAATAGTTTATGTACTTCAACCCTGCTCTGTGCTATCAATCAAAATAGGTAGTATCCTGGCATTGTTTTGATGGTCAGGATATTTGTTTTGAAAGTGCATTCCTGATTCTTGCTAGAATACCATACAAAGAATCTCTCAATAATCAGGACTAAATAAAAATATTTGTCTTGATTAATTTTGTGGATAAAGTTTGGAGTCCGTCTATTAATGTTTTTCTATGTTGCAAATGGACTGTTATCTTTTTTCTCCTAATTACTATTCCACAATTTTTTTTTTGCTTTTCTTTTACTTGCACTTGGTTAAGATACCAAAGAACTTCATTAAAAGGGGGACGGCATGTACATTTCTGTACAGTTGCATGTACATTCCTGAAAATGTTTCACTGACTTTATCCAGGTGCTAGTGCAGGAATTAATTCAATGTTTTTATGCCACACAGGAAAATATTTTTAGTAGTAGAGTATGAAATTTCTTGACATTTCTGCACACAATGTAATCTCTTGGTGCAGTCTTCTATCACCTGCTTCTCACTTGTGTAATAAGAGAGTAAAGGTGAGGAAAGACAACTGTAGTGAGAATGGGAGCAGTAAAAACATTTCCAGCAGCAAGAGAAATCCAGGAGAAATTTAATGAGTAGACTGTACGAATCAAGATTTCAAGCCAGATTTTGTGATGTGGATATAACCATGGAGAAGTCTGGAAAGGGAGCTCCAGAAGAACTGAAAGAATGCCTGGTAAGAAACACACATAATCTTTGATAGTGTTGTGAAAGAAACAGTATCCAGAGTTTCCAGACTAATCTGGTTTTCTAAATTATAACCAATGTAATTATTATTGTGGTGAATCCAACATATCTATGGACTACTCTGCATGCCACAGGTTAACCTATCCTTACTTTAAAAGATGAAAGCACACCCTAGTTTCCGTTCATAAACATGGTTACTCTATTTTCCTATTAATTCAAAGCAGTTTATGAGAAAAACAGAAAAATCTGTGATTATTAATTTTGTCTTCTTAAAATAAAACTAGTTGCCTTAATATACTTCACTGTAAGCTGAATGGATATTCTTGAAAGAAAGGAAATCAATACTAAAGTTCAAGTAAATCAGTGACCATTGCAGTGCCAGGCAATGATCATCACAACCATCAGTTGCCTAGTTTGCTTTTGGGATGTATAAATATAGGCAAATTTTTGTGCATTACAGACAAAGATAGGAAAAAAATGCTTCTTCTTCCAAGAAGAAGAAAAGATTAGATTAACATCTTGTAAAATAAATAACACAGAGATTGTGATCAGATAGCTTGCTTCCCTTGCCAAACCAACGTCTAAATACCTGTTTGAAAATTGAAAATTTTAGATGCAATTGATTCTGGTCAGGGAAATAATAAAACCAACAACATCAAATTGAACTACTTAGGGAGATTAAAACATTTTGATTATACATTTTTTTTTGTGATATGTCCCTTCTAATCAGTCAGAAACACATCCACTTTCTAGATCATATCTAGGCAATTGCTTTCGATGAATAAATTAATAACAATCAGTGAAATGAAATCAGATTTTTGGTAGATTCTCTTATATCCATATACTTTTATAGAAGGTGCAAAGTAGCAATTATAGCAATTTATGTAACTGAATTATTTATAATGTTTCTGGATACTCTTCTATCAACTAGTAGATCATTCTTCAGCTTTTCTATCCGTTATGTCACTGATTAAATCTCTTTCCTTCAGAACAAACTTATATCCAGGAGGTCTGTAAGAATTTCACACCTTTAAGATCACTGTTCCTCTGATGATCTGGCTCAAAGCTCACCACTGTTTCTTCAAAGGAAGACAGGGGATGATGCCACTGTTCCCTGTAGGTCTTGCTTCTGTAGAGAAATGGTAAAAGACTATTGTTGTTTGAAATCTGAGCTGCACATAGTCATAGGAAAACACTGTCCACTAATTTAATTTTCTCAGTAAGCAATTTAGGTGCCTTAATACAGAAGCAGAAATAAGAATGATCGAATACCCTATTAAGGATATTTGTGTATTAGCAGCCTGAAATATGGAAATCACGCTATGGGGAGCTGGAGGGACTTAATTTAAACATTTCAACTTATAGATACTGTCCTGTAACTTGAAATTCCAAATCATCTTTAGGTACCACTATGAAATCCTCAGAAACATTAACTAAAGGTTGCAGATTATTGTCTACCTTACTGTTATTGACTTTATCACAACTCAGAAAACATCTCTGATGAGTGGTATCATACTGTGTGTTGTGTGAAAAGACAGAACAGTTGGGATAACATATCTGCATAACTGTATGCAAAACAGAATATTTCCAGTACACTCACAATACAAAAGGTGCTTTGCAGTCAGTGTTTTGGTGCTCTGACAGGATGAAAACATTGTCTAAATTTTTGAATTTGATTCTTTCTTTCTTTCTTTCTTTCTTTCTTTCTTTCTTTCTTTCTTTCTTTCTTTCTTTCTTCCCTTCTTCCCTTCTTTCCTTCTTTCCTTCTTTCCTTCTTTCCTTCCTTCTCTCTGTTGAACAGCATGCCTCCTTATGCCAAGGCAACATAGTGGAGGCTCAGTGGGTGAGGGAAAAGCTGTGGATGTTATCTACTTGGACTTTGGTAAAGGAGTTTATATCAAGGTGAGGCACGGTCCTTTCTCCCAGATAACTAGGAAGAAGAGGAAAATGGCCTCAAGCTGGGCCAGGTGAGGTTTACATTGGATATTAGGAAAAAAATATTCAAATCTTCACCTCCCTCTAGGGTTCTTTTATTATTTCTGCTTCATTTCTAACCTAAAAATATAGACATTGTTTTGAACTAAAGACTCCTGTTGTCACAGTGGCTGTTACTTATTTGTGAGTAGCATAACACTGATGAAATTTTGATTACTCAGCAAGGTTTTGGCAACACTGTATTTATTTAACTCTTGTACTTGGAACATGGCCTCAAATGACCACCTAACTCCTAAACCTGAAAGTATAACATGCCAAGGTAACTGCATATCTGACAGACATATCTTTCTAAGAGGAAGTAGATATTTGGTGATCCATATTCAAGAGTGTCTTTTTTTATTTGCCTGAATATTGAAAAATTAAGCTTAAATCATATTGCTAATTTCTTGGATATTACTACATTATGGAAAGATTTAAAGCCATGTTACTGTGTACTTAACTCTTATAAAACTTGTGTAGTAGAAAGTTATGGAATATAAAACAGCTTTTGTAGTTCATAGGAAGCAGTCTGGAAGCTTTGTAAACACTGAAACCTAAGTTAAAACCAAAGCGATCCTGTTTAGTACTGTAGGGTACTTATCAATTACATATGCAAACAGAAAATGTTTCTTACAGAACTTGCCTCTAAATGAGCTTCTGTTTCTGGTTGAAAACTAAATCTTTGTAAGCTTCAGCATTGCAGAAATCAGAGAGAGTAAGCTGATATTTTCTTGCTTAAATCATTAGTGTTTTAAGCTACTCTTACCTTTTGTCACCCCACCAGTTTTCTCTATCAGCCAGCTCTTCATGTGAGGGGTCAGTTTTTCAGGGTCTGATTGTGAGGTTCTATTTCCTACCTCCCTCATTGTGTTTATAGTGAATGCACTGTTTGTATATAGAGAGAGGACATCAGAAACTCCACAACTTACTGGAGTTTAGTCTATGAAGAGCTGATTGTAAACAAAAATGAGAAAAGACCAATTTGCTTTGCTTAGGAATGCTGTGTGGTGGGTTGATGTGTTGGTTTTGGGGCTTTAAATACTCTTCTTGCAGTTTATTGCTGCTTTCTTAAGTAGTCAAACAAACCATAAATACTGTCTCTATGAGATGTGATGGCTCCTAAGTAGTCATATACATTTTCAGTTTCCGGTGTAATTATTTTTAATGGAAATAAGACTTTTTGTAATTAGTACTTTTTGCAATCATGCTTACTTGGCCCAGCACAAAAGACCAAAAATAATCTAAATGCTCCAAAATGTAATACAAATCTAACACAAAATAACCTAAATGCTCCAAAAGGCTACTCTGTGCCCTGAATTGGCAATAGACAGTGCTGAAAAGAAGGTGTATGGGCACATTTGGAGCACATCTGTAAATGACTATGTCTCACTTCCAGACTGCTTCTGGCAGGGTATAGTGTTACGGACATAAAGTACCCCTGTTTGGAAATAGAGTTGTAAAGAACTCACTTTGGAAAATTATGATTCACTTCTTGTCTTTTTTTTAGATGTTTAAGGCTTGAATTCAAAGTGTTTTATTTTTATAATCAGTACATAAACTGCTCCTTTCCAAGCATATCCATTCTGAGATCCTGTGATTTTGTGATCCGGAAAATTAATAATTAAGTAAGCTCTACTACTATTCAGCAAAGTAAGAGCTTTAAAAATATTTGAGTCTTGTGGTATTTTGTGGATTCAGTTATGTTTCCATTTGTTTGCGGTGATCACTGCTAAAGAATCAGAATTTTCATAACTCACTTAATATAATTTAGCTTTCCTCTGCAGCATATAGTTTCATAAAATTTGGAACAAGTGAAGAGTCAGAATTTTCCTGGTTCTGAGAAGTTTGTCTCAATGTTGAAGTCTATTTTGTAGTTGCCCTAAGTCCTCAGCTATTCAGGAGGAAACAGAAGGAAGGATTCAGTCTTCATGCAGTCTGAATCCCTCTGGAGGCAGGTTCTTTTCATCAGTTGTGAAAGGGCCTTAGATGACATTATTCTGAAAAAAGGCATTTGAGGTGCTAAAGACCAATTTACAAAACCCTTGTAAGAGACACATTCCCTTTGATAATCATCCTCTTTAACATGTATGAGACAAAATACACCTTGCTTCTGTAGATGTACCTTCAACAGGTGACACAAGAGGCATAGCTAGCCTATAAAACAGATTCATGTAGCCTCTGGTCTACTTCAGAGGTTTCATGCACCATGCTGGGGCCGTGTCATGAGTCAAATAAAACAGTTCTGGCAGCAAAATCAGCCTGGTCTTCACCTCCATATTCAAACACTTTTCAAGTCACAAGGCCACTCACTGCAGGCATGCTCCATGTGCACAGCAGAACTGCTCTCCGCATGCTCAGAAAGACACTGACTTCCTGGCAAGTGATGGTCCTCAGGATCATTCCATCAGGGCATGCCTAACAGCACATTCAGCAGGCCTGGGAAACACAGCATTTTCTTGAGATGCATTAAAAAGACGAGATCATTGCATACACAGAGGGGTATTTCCACATTTTTCCTCCACAATATTTTATTTCTGTTGATCAAATTTCTAGCAGGCTTTTTTGGTTTCTGCAGGCTGCCCACAGAAGTGCATTTTTATGCACGGATGTTGCAACAAGTAATACTGAAAAAGTTGGAAGATTCCATGGACTTTTCATTGTAAAGTCCCTATTACAAGCAGAATTAAATTTACCTTAATCTGGTAAAGTCAGATACAGTTCACTAGAAGTTAGACAACCAATGGAGATCACAGATATCTCAACACATCTAGAAAATGTCTTTTAACATAGATCAGATCAGATTTAAGATTGGGCTTTTAGGAAAATTCACAGTATGTATGTTCCCTGTCTCATTTTAGTCCTCAAGAGTTCACAATTTCTGCAGAGCAGTGCCTGATCCTTTCCTCAAAAAGAAATTACAGATGAATATAATAATTTCATTTGTCTCAGACCAAGTTATGGCTCTTAATATTTCAAGTATAAGTTTTAACAGTGACTGGTTATATATTTCTAAGTGTTTATTAACAGCAAAAGTCCGTTTGAAAAGCTAGGAGAACACAATTTTTTTCAACAGATGGTCTCTGTTTTGAATTAAAGTACACACATGAATACATAAATACATAGAGAAACAACAAACACTTTTCTAATGTGAAAGAAAAAACTTTTGTTTTTAAGACAATGAACTTGAGAATTTTACATAAATTAGATAAAGGGTATATTATGATTACCTGGGAATACTGATGTCTGAATTTCCCCAAAATAGTTTGTTAAGCTGAAAGATCTGCACAGCTGGACAGGATGTAAAACAAGTGATCTCAATAGACAACAGCAATGAAATAAAATATATTAATAGTCATGAAAACAGACATGCCAGAAATGTCTGGTGATTCCAGGCATCTGAGAGAAATGTGGAAAACAATAAGCTACGAAAAGTTTCCTTTTCATGCCATGTGAAGGGAGCTTTTTTTCTGGTATATATTTGTGCGTACATTCTAAACAGCAGCCCAAATAAGTCTGTTATTTGCCTTGGAAGAGAAAATATTACTAGCAAAGATAAGAGGTTTGGGTTTCAAGGGTTTTTTTTTGGTTGGGGTTTTGAGGGATTTTTAAGCATTTTTTTTCATTCTAAGCCCTGGCTCTCTATAAAGCTGGGACAAAAGTTATTAGCATCACAGAGATTAAAGAAAGATTATGAGTTTATCTCAGTGTCAACAAACAGATAATGAAGAACCTTCTTACTGTTTCTTTTCCTTCTGGAATTAAAAGAGATGTGTAAATGTGGCATATATCCATCAAAAAAGTTTAAAAATATTCTGACACGTGATCGGGTGCTTCCTTTTAACCTTCGATTGCTTAGCTATTTCTTTGAACTCATTCC